>NC_051154.1:204017024-204207557 GCF_013339745.2 Dermacentor silvarum | reverse complement strand
TATTAAATGTTATTGCAGTAGTTCCATGCCAGACAATGGTGGAATTAATTTTACGGGGAGAGTTGCTAATGACATACAGATGCTTATTTTATTGCTTTTACTTGGTCTCTGTTAAATGTTCTGTCACGCTTCACCTGTATTCTGTTATGTTTTTACTTATCTCTTCACTTGCACTGTTATCATCAAGTATCACATTTCTTGATGGGAGCTTGTTTTTTCCGCTCAGCCTGTCAGCGTGTCAAGTGGCAACACCGACACCAACATGCAGAGAGAGATTCGTTTGCCACTGACCCCTTCATTTAAGATGGACAGACAGAAAAATAAATAAATAAGTAAATAACAAACAAATAAATATGCACTTTGTACTACATATAAAATCACGCCTCAGATACAACATTATATTTTTGTTTCTAGCACTCCTGATTGACTGCAAAGCATATCTGAAAAGAAGTCAGATGTTATGTACATCTGCATTCCTTACATCCAAGATGCAAAGTGTGAACAACATGGCTCAATAGTGGTGCAAGAATGTAGCTCGTCTTCAGATTCAAATTTATTTCAGGAGATTGCATGAAATTTACAAAGTTTACATATGCAGTAGGTTACATACACAAAGTTACGAAGTTACATATACAGTTAGTGAGGCCCTGTCTGTTATCTAACACTGTAGCATTTGCTTGGGGGCATTATTGTAGGAAGTGTCTACAGGAAAGGTACAAGAGGCGTGCGCATCAAATTAAAGCATTCAGACTTCAAAACGCTGAATGTCTATTTTTAAGCTGTAACAGATGTTAGACCAAGGCGACCCGAATTGTCCTGAGGACCGCACAAACTATGACACAACTAAAGTGAAATGACAAAATATGGCAAGGGAGGACAACGAGCACATGCAAAACTAAGCTGCCAACTATAATCCCACTCTGAATTCGTAAAGTAAACGAGAAGTATGGCACGAGCAGCCAAAATGTGAGAAACGCGTGGCTAGAATACAATGCAAAAAATAATATTACCCGCATAAATGGCGCAACAGTGACTCAAAAAATTCATTTTTCACCAAAAGAAGTGAAACCGCTACATGGGGGGCTCCTCACAGGCTATGAGGATGATTTATTCAGCAGATATGATGGGTAGAATGAATGGATGGACAGCTTTGGGGCACCCATATTACTCGTATACACATAACTTGCTTTTGCTTTTCCAAAGGGGCCCCCTCACCAGGTCTGGTCATTTTGAGCTGACAAGGCAGTGCACACAATCTGCGCTAACAATCGTGTCTTCTAAGTATTACATTCCTACGCGCCGCGGAAAAGAGCTTCAAATTTCAAACCTAACTCAGTTTGCCCTTCTCCTCATGGGCGCCGCGCTAACAGCCGGAGAGTCGACGTATTCACACAATTGTGCCTACGTACATGGCAGTGCTGTGACATCACTCACCCAGTGACACGTGACTTGGAGAATTATACAAGGCAACATCAGTTATTTGTTTAATCTGTTGCTTCAATAGACCAAAAAGTTTTGAGAAATAATAAACATGCAAACCGAATGTCTGCGTGTTTTTGTTTTACCTCGCACCGTAATAAGAGAGATGTACTTCTGTTCTGCCTGCTTGTTCCCAAGCTTGCACGCAGAGGACGAAACTGTCACTTTCTACCGTGCTCCAGCGATGTGATCATGCTCTTTAATCCTCTCGCTTATGCCTCAGTGCTCATAACTGGCACTGACTTATACCACTAATCAGGTGTTCTCGTGCAGAGCGCGCAAAACTGTCCGCCGTGTGAAACAACACAAATGCAACAGGTCACGCGCGAGACCGTCACCGGACGGGCGCCACTAAGCAAAAACACGAGAGAGAAAAAAAAAATAAGGCAGGGCCCGTGACGTATTCATCACACGATCCTCCGGTTCCGGTATGGGAGAACGCAGGAAAGGAATTTCGCTTGCGGGGGCTAGACGGGGAAAGTGGAGAGAGTGTCTATGTTGGTGGTGACGCTCGCATCTTAAAATCATGGGTTCGCAGCACCTCAAATATTTCTATCTCTGCTATTAATGAACTAATTTGAAAGTTCTTACTGTAGAACACTCCGTAGAAGGCACATAATAACTTCCAGCACATAACAAAAACTTGCTATGTGGCCTGGCGAGGGGCCTTTTAACTAGATTAGTAATGTATTATTTTTTAATTACGAGAACTCACAAAGACAGCTCCCACATAACTTGGTAGCCATGTTACCTATATTTATTACAGTGTTATATCGAACACCTGGGTACTGCCGTCTCAACATGCCAGAAAGTAGAATAGCTACTAATGCATATATGCAGTACAGTATAGACCACTTATAACGTAACCGCTTATAGTGCAGGACCGGATATAGTGCGGTCTTTACAGACTCCCGTTAATGTTCCCATAGCACTCACTCTATAAACGTATCGCTTATAGTGCAGTTGCAGGAAACGAAATACCGGTTCAGTGCAGGTTGCCTGGGAGTACGGAAGTCAGCGGAGACGGCGAACGCTCCCCTCAAACGGCCCAAGGAGTGCTCGAGGAAGAAGAGAGACGAAGTGGAGGAGAAGGGCACGTGGTGCGAACGAAACAGCCAGTGAGGCTGAAACCAGAATCTTGAGTGCGAGTCGTTAAATATCACGGCGCGCATAGGCGAGCGAGGGCCACGAAACTGCCAACGCCATCCAACGTTCGCTTCACGATAATGGCAGTAAACGAAACTTCAGGGAGCGGGCGGCGCCGGCACAGCACGGCGAAGGGCGCACGCGGAGACCGTGGAATGCGAGGGAGGAGGGCGGCAGGAAAGCGGATTTCGCCTC
This sequence comes from Dermacentor silvarum, assembly GCF_013339745.2. Lineage (NCBI taxonomy): Eukaryota > Metazoa > Arthropoda > Arachnida > Ixodida > Ixodidae > Dermacentor > Dermacentor silvarum. The sequence goes on along the minus strand of NC_051154.1, from coordinate 204,204,737 downwards.
GGCAACTCCGCTGCTTCGGTGGCTCCCCCTCGCCCTCCCTCGTAGCTCCCTCACTTTCGACTGTCACCGTGCGCGGCCCGCCGCCGTGCAGGCGCCACCCCTCCAGCCGGCTCGGCGCCAGCTCCCGAAGTTTAGTTTCTGCCGTTATCGGGAAGCGGGCGTTTGCCAGCGTGGGCAGTTTTCGGTTGACCAACCTAGGACAAGCGCCGCTGCTTGCCTCTGCGCCGTAGCCGCAGCATGCAAGTCAACACGGCTTGAAAGTAGAGGAAGCATAAAGGAGAAAGAATGGGCTCACTGCCATTTTCTACTGGTGGCTACGGTAGCGTGGCTGAGACTTCGGCACGTCGTGCATGTTCCAGCGCAACGCAGAATCGGCGACCTTGCCATTTGAGTGAGAGTTGAATCTCCGCCGCGTTTTTTTTTTTTTCCGTCTTTTTTTTTCGCACGCGACACTGAGGGGTCTCTCCTAAGTTCTCCTAAGTTTTGGCGGTGCCGGAGCAATGCCTGTCAGAGCGCCACTGCATGATTTGGTTCGAATTACCGGAGATTCCGACTGACCAAATTGAATGCAAACGTTCTAGCTGCATTCCTCGACTGTCGCATACACGTGGCGGCTCGCTGCCATGGTTTGCATATGTGCAGGGCCTTAAAAATTGTTGCTTTGGTTATAGTGCGGTACCGCTTATAGTACGGATAGTCGCAACTCCGGCGACTTACGTTACAAGCGGTCTACACTGTACTAGAGAGCAGTACCCAAAAAAAAAACAGCCGTATAGGATAAATGCCCAGTACCATATCCAATAGATCTACTGAGGCTGCTGTAGCAACCTTCTTGTTTATGCATGTGACTGACCAAACTTATTGACAGTGGTGCAGCAAGAAAATTTACAAAAAAGTAGAAGTGGTAGAGGATTACAAAATGCAATAAGTTAAAAAATATAAAACACTATGCAGATAGTTATGGCAATACACGAACACGTTAAGGAGAGGAGGTGAATTCACACCTGTTATAGGCTACTATATAAGCAGTTTTGAACTGTTGTCTGCAGACTATAGGGCGCTCTTAAGGAGTTCAAAGCAGTGGCGCACCGACGGGGGGGGGGATTCGGGGGTTGGAACCCCCCCCCCCCTGAGGCCGAGGGGCTCCTTAAAGGAGTTCAAAGTGGTATTCAGGACTGCTTTAGAGATTCATCACTCGTCAGCTCATCTGTCATAAAAGTGAAAGAGATTGCTGGACAAGGCCATTTTCAACAATCTATAAGTATGAAGCCACATTTTCCACATTAATCCTATAAAATTCAATTGTGTAAAAGAGGGTCCCCTGGTGAAATGGACTTGCAACTTGTACTGCCATCAACTATACTCGTCCTCAAGCTGTTGTTTCTAACATGTAATACCACTTCTACAATGACAGCCACACTGTGGGCAACATTTCAAGCACATAACATAACTGTGGCAGTTGTAAATTTAACATGTTGTCGTCATGTCCATAGCTTGATGTATGCTTCTCAGTGCATGTTTTGCTTAGAAAAGAAAATTCACTAGTTCACACTGATCTTCGGAAGACCCTAGAACGAATCAAGAGGTCAGCTATAAGTCTGAGAACCAGGGCCCGTATTCACAAAAAAAGGATTTATGCTAGAGCAGATGCTAGCCAATCGTGATATTGGACATATTATTAGTGAAAGCAGTCGAATAATGGCAAACAGCCCTTGCGAATGAGAACCTTTGTCAATTCAGCCCCTTGTTCTCAACCAAATGTCATGCTTTCACCACAGCATTCTGCCACCACCTAAAGGTTACAAGCTTTGCCCACCTAGCACTTTGTCTACGCCGCCTGCCTTTGAAACAGCCTGGCGTCCTATGTGACGGCAGCACAGCCGAGTCAAAAACGTTGCAGTGATCATCCTTGTGTCAAAGTCTGGGCAGTGGAGAAGGCTTGAGAGAACTTCAATTGCCCCATAGTCCTTGACCCTTGTCACCATGGCAACATGGAAGGATGCTTCAAGAGAACAGCAGCCTATTAAGCTTCAGACAGTAACAATGAGTAACATACAGAAAAATTACGTGCACCATAACAGTCCTCATGCAACACTACTTCTTGATAACCTATCCAGGATACTGAACTCAGTCTTAGCAACTAAAATAAAAGCTAATGTAAGGCATTAAGTCCAGCTTGTAGATGGAATTTTAATAGTCTTGTTTTGTTGCTGCAAGCTGGAATAACTTACAACAGTGTTACCCCTGATAAAGAGCAGTTCAGATATTTTACAACTTTTTCTGACGTTCTGTCAGTATTGAAAGGGTTAAATACAGATGAAACCGCTTATTTATACAGGGTGTCCCAGCTAATGTTAACCATGCTGTTAAAAAAAATGGTCCAATGCCCGGTTATGAGACCTACAGTGTTCGATCGTCAGTCCTCTTCCACCACTGTGATAAATTTTGAGTACTAAATACTTAGCTAATTAAAGAAGATTAATTATTCAGCTTTTTAATTTTTGAATTAAAGGCATGACTTCCAATGAAAAAGCTGCTATTGCATCCTAAAACATCCCAGTCATTTTCAGTGCGACACATCTTGTGTAATTATTTTTTATGTACTTTACTCGCAGCACATGCAATACGAAAATAGCTACGTGACTGAGTGCCCGAACGTGGCAACACTAGTGGCCCCAAAAGTGTTTTCAATTAACTAACCTCACTCACTGCCTGACTCGACAAACTGGAACTATCACACCGAACACACACAGCGAGCAATCAGCGAAAGCCAAGACCAATATCAACAGCTTGCCATTTCCAGGTAGTTGCCAAGTCAGGCAATGAGTAGAGTTGGTTCCTTATAGACTTCCAGAAAAAAAAGTACAGCTTAGACCACTTACAACGTAACTGCTTCGAGTAGTCCAGAACTGGCTATAGCACAGTTTTATCTGACTTCCGCTTACCCTCCCATAGAACTCCACGTATACGCAAACTGCTTATAGTGCAGCCACGCAAGACGAAATACCGGTAAACCGAAATAGCGTGATTTCAATTTGTCGGCAAACATCTGGTGGACCTCTTAGTGCCCTTCACTCGTTAGCCATTTAGACATTAATGACTAATTGTAACTGACGACCGCAAACGTTGATTTTCCTTGAAAAGGTGTCCGAATTTGTGTTGTAATATCAAGCTGCACGCCATTCAGCCCTAAAAATGCTGTTCATGCATTACGATCACAAAAATAGGTGTATGCAAGTGTGATATCAAACAGATAGAAACATATGCACTTAACAGCGAAAAACTTCTGTCTATATCAGAGAAGCCACACACTGCCCCAAGTGAAAAAGAATTAAACAGCAGATCTTACCGCCTATGAATGCGGCCTATAAGTGCTTCTAGGTCGGACTTTCAAGAGAAGTATGGAAATCTGCAGGACGGCGATTGTGGATAGATGGTAACCGATCAACTTATTTTTATCCTTTTGAACTCTGTACTTCTCACCAAATTTAAGTGCTCAAAGCTTGATGTTATAGTTCAGCGGAAATCCGCTAAGCTGCATCACCTGTCAGAACTTGTGTTGTCAAAAATGTAACTGGTTACACGTAATTGCTAACCGAAAGAGTAATTACAGTGAGCATAACCAAGTAATCAAAGTATTAGTTAAATTACAAAATTACTAAAACATGTAACTGATTACAATAATTAACTACATGTTATTTGTTATGTAAATGTCTGGTTCCTTGAAACTGGTTTTGGGGCCACTAGCATCACGCGGATCTTTTTGGATTTTGTGCTCTACGAGTAAAGTGTGCAAAAAATGAACGGGCTGTTTTAGGATGCAGTAACAGCTTTCCTTGAAGTCACACGCTTAATTCAAAAAATTTGTTCATTATTATTGTCAAATTAGCCAGATGATTAGCACACAAAAATTATCCGGGCAACAGAAGAAGACTGATCACCAAACCCTGTAGGTCTCGCAACTGTATATTGTACCGGGATTTTTTTAACAGTTTGGCTAACGTTAGCTGGGACACCCTGTGGACTGGTTGCATGGTGGCCTACACTTGAAGCCATCTGTTTATTTCGTATACTTATGTACTTTTTTTTTTGCGTATAGAAAACCTAGAACAGTTTTATATATATATATATATATATATATATATATATATATATATTTCATTTTTTTAGAAATATAGATGACACAAAATTTAGAGGATACTAATGGTGCTTCATAGTGTATGCGTAGTACAGCCTACAGTGTGACTTGTCTTTTCTAAGGTCCTCTTCACATACACAAGGTGTCTTGTGTCCCCCTAATTCTAAAACTTCCAACTATTGAAATCTCACCTTTACCTCAGTGTGCACACCTTATAAAAAATAAAAAATAAAAGAAAAAAATGTAGGGGCACGCAAATATTCTAATCGAATAATCACTATTCGTAAATGCGAATATTTTTCGAATACTTTTCAAATATTTCCAAATATCAACTTCGCCCAAATAAACATAGATTTGAGCAAAATTACAGTAAATTTTCACCCCCGCAGGCGTAGTACAGGCATAAAACATGAGAACTTGCGCAGTGAATCAGGCTACGTATCTTAGGTAGCCATACTTTACAGGCTGTACAGCGATCATTTGCGCTCTCTGAAGAGTCCTGTGCATGCGAAGATACTACTTGTTTGCTCCTAATGCTTCACTTGTGCTTTTAATAAGCAACGCTTCATAACGTGCTATATAATGACAAAAACTTGCTAATTTTGAGAATACTGGGACATGAACATGGATCATAGTAATTGTGATAACGGCTATTCATTATTTGCAAAATATTCGAAAAGCATTCGATTCGCTTCTTAAACTATTCAATTCGTATTCTATTCGGTCTCAAAAATCACTATTCGCACCCCCCTAAAAAATGTAGAACATCAGAACTAGATAAGAAATTTACATTACTTTAACTCCACCTCATCCTTTTTCTTTAACTGCAAGAACATAGACTGTATGCTAGAATTATGGACACACTGGAATCTGGTAAGTACAGTATAATCAACAAACCGTCAATATTTTATTTTATAAATACTGCAATCACCATGCGGTGATTTTAGCAGGGTGGTACAAGCATAATGAATATATTGGTATCTGCAGAAAATGCACAGGTTCATAAAGACTGCTATTTGAATAAATACAAAGCATACAGGTTAGGCACACACAATGTTACACTAAAGAAGTAAAACACTGTCACTGCAAACATGGTACAAACTAAATAATGTCACTGTAAACATGATAAGAAAGAAGTTAATGTTGGCGCAGAGACAACATTATTTTTTAGCTGGTTCCAGTCCACTATTGTGTGCGGAAAAAAAGAATACTTAAGAGTTGCTGCGTGATGAAAAAGGAGTTATAGTGAAATTATGTCTTTGCCGAGTAGCGTATCCAGAGGAGAAGGCTACGATCTTTGTTATGTCCATCTTGTAATGCCCCTTTATTAGTTGATACAAGAACTTCAATCGTGAACAACGATTTCTTTGCGCCAAAGAAGAAAGATTAGCCCTCTTTAAAAGTTCTGTAACGGAAGTTCTCGTAAATGTGTTATAAATAAAACGCACAGCTCTTCTTTGTACCTATTCTAGTTTGGCGATGTTAGTTTTTGTAAACTAAGTTTTGTAGTATGTGGCCATTACAAATGGAAAACAAAAAAATTTAAATAAACAGTATTGTGGAACCTTAAAAAAATTATATAAAGCTATTGCTGTACTCTGAAAGTCTGCAACAGAGTTAACCTACTACACATGACTTGTGCCAGCTGCAACAATAGTTCAATTATGAGTATTACCATTTTAAGGGCCTGCAAAAACTTTTTCTTTAATTTAGGAAACAGCATTTTTGTACTGCACATCAGAATAGTGAATTATTTGCAGATTCGAAATACATAATACATGTAAGTAGTAAACTCGCAACTAGTTTCTGAAAATACCAAATAACAAAATAAAACATCAAGCAAATATCAAAACTATTATTGTTGTTAGCGACATCCAAGTTGCTGAACTTCTCCCACTGCACTGAAAGCACTGCCATCACTGTCAATGCTTTCATGCAGAAGCAAATGATCAGAGCTTGATGACTCAATCAATTGAAATTCGCACTTTTGCAATGAGCACCGCAACACATGACTGGAAGCCACTATTTTCCCTTTTGCCAGACGAACTAGCGTTACTGAATATTCTCTACAGTAACTCTAGGATGAACAGACTTGCAAGGCCCTTTAGTGCCCACAGAGGAAATGTACCAAAACATTAAAATGTAGTGGACGAACCCAGCTTCTCACCAGCCCTTAAAAAGAGCACCTAAACAAGTGGACGAGCCAGACTCGTCCTTGGCACCTGTTGCAAAAAAAAAAAACATTGTAACCGAGTAAGACTAGTGTACAGCACTGAAAGGGTTAAGACAACCAGCTATAAATGTGATTGGCCACATAGTTCAATACGTCTTCCAAATTATTTTATTAATAAACGAAAAGAAAATGTCCATTTTCTACTCCTTATTTTTATTGAAGATGAACAATCAGTGAAGACAGTATCATTTTACCGTGAATGTGTTAAAACAGATGCACACAACTGAATAATTTAATAATACAAAGCTACCTAAACAATGGTGCGACAATGCCACTTCCAAAAAGATAACAGCAACTTCATGCTGTGTAGGATGAATGATGCAAGATGCATCATTCGAAGGCTTATTATAGACACATGGAAGCACCTCTGTGCAGCAGCTCCGACTCACCTTCCTGGCCACTGTGGTCTGTCACAGTCTGAAAAGTCCTCACACATTCTCTCAAAAGCTTCAGGGATGGTGCCGCATGCACATCTGCAAAGACAATGATGTGGATTGAACACATGATTAAAATCTCAAGATAGGAACGGAGCCAAAAACACTGCCACAATGTCATCAAGGAGCAACTGCAAGAACATAGCTTGTTTGGATGTGCTAAATCTTGCTAGGATGTGCATGTTTGTTTTTTTTTCAAATAACTAATGCTGTAGTTAGGTGCGCTCAAAACTTGCGTAGGGCCAAAACATTCACAGGAAATGTTGTCTAATCCCGAGTTTATAAGTTAGTGCATTATAACTAATCTTGAAACATGATCGTACACAATGAAGCCAGGTTAGACATATCACCTACAATTGTGATTGCCTCCGCGACTAGTTACCTACCAAACAAACAGATTTTCAGGGGCATAACCCCTTGAGGCACCAATTAATTATGTCCAGTGAAAATTTAGTTTTACAACTCTTGCATCTTTCATCTGCTCTAATTTACATATTCTTCTTTATGTGTATTCAATTACTACTATATAACTTTACTGTGCAACTATATTGTTAGTTATTTTGTGTAATGTGCAATAGGACATAATGTTCCTATATTGTTCATATATATGTGCGTATACATACAGGGTGTTTCTGCGAACACTTTCAAAATTTATTTAAGGTTGCCTGTGGCAGATAGCCCAATTCTAGTTAATGAGGTGGTCTACTCGAAGCGGCGGACATTACTTGCACAAAAACTTGAAACGCATGATCAACTAATTAACAAAAATTCACTAATTAAGTTTTTAACTAATTACCTGATGGCCAATATTGCAATTTACAAATTGTAGCCGTGGAGTTCGCAAGGCGGATCCACTTAGAATTAATTCGCAGGATGACACCAGGTTCGAGATATTAATTCCCGAACATTGCGGAGAAATGCATTGGCGTTCCAGTTAATTTTGTGCTTCAATGCAAAAAGCGACGTTTTGTTAAGAGCCTAACTGGAACGCCAATGCATTTCTCCTCAAAGTTCGGGAATGAATATCTCGAAACTGATGTCATCCCGAGAATTCGTTCCAAGTGTATCGCCTTGTGAACTCCACGGCTACAATTTGTAAATTGCAATATGGACCATCAGGTAATTAGTTAAAAACTTAATTAGTGAATTTCTGTTAATTATTCGATTATGCATTTCAATTTCTTATGCAAATGATGTCCGCCTCTTCGAGTAGACGAGCTCATGAACTAGAATTGTGCTATCTGCCACAGGCAACCTTTAAGAATTTTTGAAAGTGTTCGCTGAAACACCCTGTATATGCATTTTACACCATTTTTTCATTGCTCCCTGTCCCCAATGGTCACACTCTAGGGAATCGGGGCGCGTCAAGCTGCTCAGCCTTTTTGCTGGTTTCCTTGTATAGTGTATATGCATTATACAGAAAAAGTAATGTATTGTGTCTTCATAATCATGTATGTAAGTGTGCAGTTGCATAAATGATTAAGCTTCAGCGAGTTTGTCAAGGTCACAGAATGTGGACTCCATGCAAGAACTCTCTACAAGAATGTCAGATATCAGAGCATTTAACTACTTCATGTTAAGCATACTTGGAAAGCACCTATACAGCCATTTGAAAAACATGCCCGATTTAGAACATTACGAAACACGATGAAAGAAGTGAACCCTCTACATGACAACACACTGACACCAAGAGCAAACATCCAACATTCTACCTTGCAACTTGTTTTACAACACTTTACAACATAGGTTAGTAAAACATTTTCTCGGGCAAGTTGGTTCATAATGAAGAAGGATAAAAGAGTAGCGCCAATCCTGTGTGCTCATCACGTCCACGTTTATTCCATGCTATTATTTTATAATTTACACATATTATTCAAACTTTCTGCACAGGTCCAATCAGAAGTATTTCAACATCTATGCGACATTTCTGAAATATTATTTTCATCACTGCTTTTTCTTTTCATGCCCTATCTTAACATGCACAACTGTGCCGACAACGCGTGAGGGGTGTAATCCATGCCAAGCTAGACGTAAAGTTTGCCTTCAGTATACCGTTAACCATGGAAAATTACAGCACACTGGTGCTTCCTTGATACCTGTAAATGGTTGCACGTGTACAAAATTTACAAGCACCATAAAATATTCTTTAAGTTTCAATTTAAGTGAAACAATACAATACGCAAGGACCATCAATAGTGACAGCAATAATACCAAACAACATCCAAGGACACATCCTTGAATCTTACCTGGAATTCATCTGATATATGCACTTTCAATGTGAGAAAGATATTGTTGCTTCTGTTAACATATTAGTACTTTACCTTATCTATTGGTGTACAATGAAAATGCGCTGCAACTTATGTTAGTATTGAACTACACTTGAAGAGAGAAAATTGGAGAAGTTGGTATAGGCTCAATATTAAGACTAACCATGCAGCAAAGACGAGGACGAAGGTGAGCTTGTGTTCCATCACTCACCTTCGTCCTCAATGCACTGAGTAAATTGCATAACAAAAGTGGTCCTGTCTGTTGGGCATGTTAGACATTGCTTTTTTTAAAGAGCTTGGTTTGGCCCCAAAAAGAAAGTTGAAAATCTGCGTGTTGAGTACACCTCGCTTGGCTTCTCAGAAGCCCACAAGAATTTTACCAAGTCCAATGCACATATTTCTGATCAAGCGACGGGGTAAGCAGAAACCGCGGCTTACCATTTGTTTGACTATTTTAAACGCCACTTGCTGTTCACAAGCTAAGGTCATTTAGTTTTAAGCCATTTGAATTCGTATCTATGCTCTCAGACTGCAAGAAAACAAATGCAACAAAAACCCCACATACATGAAAAAATTTGACTTGCCTGAGAGGACAGCCAGGCCAACTGCAGGTGGCAAGCATCTGAATGATGGCAACACATCAATCAGGTTGCTCCAACGAAGCTTGCAAAAATGACCTTCGTCCATCGACCATACTACAGCCATGTCTTCAGTCACTTCGACAACAAGCATTCTCAGCAAACGATCACTCGATACAAACAGGCCAACAATGTCACCAGCGTTTGGAGGATCTTCTCGAGGTGCACTAGTCAAGCCTTGGTGAAACTCAGCCAGCAACAAGTTCAGGGTGTCTACACTTGCTTTGCCATTGGCGCCACGGTAGACTATTAAATGTCGAGCATCTACACACCGGATCACATCTAAAGTCTTCAGGTCGGACACAGGGAATGGATTCACCTTACGCACAGCTTTGGGTTGGCCTATGAGCATATCTTGTGGTGGTTCCTGGTAACAGTCCTTGTCCCACATGCAAGTGCTACCACCAGGTATACAGGCACTTTGGCAACTGATAGTGTAAGTAAGTGGTTTAATACTTTTTGCTGCCTGGCCAAGCATGCACTTCCACAGCTCCTCACTCTGCTCATCTTCCAGTATGCTTACTGTGCCTGCAAGCTTACGGTATGCCTGCGTTTCATAGAAGTTTGTCATTTCTCTGTCAGTGACAGTGCAGATACTTGGTGGTCCACGTGATTCGAGTTTACAGAGTTTCACCAAAAGTTTCATGAACTTGCCATTGTTCAGAGCTATACGACGACCTGGTGGATCCTTCCTGACCGCCTCCCGGATTTTGACAAGAGTTCTCTGCGCTGACAGACAAACAGTGCAGAGGTACACACCGGCTGTGCACTCGCGTTCCAAATGCATTGTCGTGAAGTACCGGACAAATTTATCGGTCATATCGGCGACTGTCTCAAACTTCTCACGGGGCTGCTGCAAGAGGCTTTTCTTTTCGGCTTCGCGCGCTGTCTGGAGATCGCCAAGGTCGTCAACAGAATGCGATGTTCGGCGACAATGCGCATTTGGTTCCGAGTTCGGCTCTTTGGCAAATGACACATGCCTGCCATCACAGATTCCAGACGACTGATGCCAAGTTTCAGACCTGCACTTATCCGATTCTTGGACGGATGAAGTTCCCGAGTTAGATCTGGAGTTAGCATGCACAGGTGCACTCTGCATGCAACAGGTGTCCGAGTGTGAACGTGGGGCTCTAAGGCCCTCCATCTCGAGCGTGTATGCAACTAGCACAGTGTCACGCAAAATGCTAGTACCCCCGGTCCCCGTCTCAAAACAATAAGTTGTTCTTCAACACGGAAACAGGCGAAACAACCAATCGCACAATACGGCGCAGAAAAACAAAGGAGACAAAGCCTCACTTACAGAAGTACCCATGTAAAAGCAGTAAAATTTCTCGAATAAACTCACGTCGGGTGAAAACTTTGTTATGCAGTGTGTGCCTCTGCTGAAGTCTATTGCAGCCCTCGCCGTTAGCACATTGACCGTTATGCAAGCACACTCACCCGGCGCGGCACCACTACAGCACGACTTCAGCACAGAACACCTGTGCTGCCGTCGGTTCCTGCCGGTTCTTCCCGCCGTTCCCACCATGGTTCCCACCTTCCGACCATAGAGGTTCCGTGAAACTTTGACTTTATGCGTCAACTTACGAAAAACTTATGCAACTTATTAAAAAATACAAAGAAAAATGTACATCAATTTTCTGAAACTTTTGAAACCACTCGTTGGTTGCTTTCACATTTCACACGTTGGTTCCAAGTTGGTTCGTTATTCTAAAACGGGGAGCGTCATAGAGTGTTTCTCACTATAATATAGTGAGAAATGCGTGATAAGTGGTTCTTGAGGGAAAGGGAAAGGTTGGCGCTATCTTCTGCAGCCCTTGAGGGAGCACGGCTCAGCGCCAAGAAATGCGTGAAGCTTTTCTGGGGAACTGCCACCACTAGATGATAAGTGGTTCTTGAGGGAAAGGGAAAGGTTGGCGCTATCTTCTGCAGCCCTTGAGGGAGCACGGCTCAGCGCCAAAAGAGATGCAAAACTTCCGGACATTTTGAGCACCCCCCCCCCCCCCCAATCGAAAAAAAAAAAAGTTTTTTTCAGGTTTTTTTCTGAAATTTTGAAAAAAATGGAAAAGAACAAATTTTCTTGAGCATATAGTCAATAGTTTATTGCCAAATGTAAAAAGCCATAACTCTCATTATGTAAATAACAGAAGTGAAATGCTTTCTGTCTTTTCACAAACGAATGCAGGGTTTAACAAATCGAAGACAAGCCAGAAGCATCACCGCGAACGCGTTCAGTTCTCTGTGAACGGGTGCGGCTTCTTAGCTAACATAACGCGCCCAAGGGCGCGTTATGTTAGCGCGCTCCGAACTCCAAAGGAGCACGCTCGAGTGCGCTCGAGTGCGACGCCTTCGGAGCTTAACTTAACGGCGATATTCGCCGACTGCTTTCGGGTTACTTTCGGGTACTTTCGGGCGCACGAACGCGCCGTCTGGCGAATGTTATGTTGCTTCCGCAACCGCTATCGCATTGCGCGCGCTTTTTGAAGATGGCGCCGCCGATAAACACCCTCCTGCAGTTTTTGATAGACGATGAAGAGCTAGAAGAACTTGACGCGCAGCGACGGTCGCAGCAGCAGCGGCTTATGTATGCGATGCAAGCTGTTCGTGGTGTTCTCAGAGGTACCCTGTCAGAGGATTTATTTCTGCTCCGCGGTATGCTGACTGATGACTCATTGCCGATCGCAAGAGGACAGAAAGCCTTATGATCCGAGGCATCCAGGATTATGTGATCAACCTTGCGCCCAGATACACGTACACACAATTCAAAGAGCAGTGCCCCAACATCTTCCATGATACCATGAGGACCTGAAGAAATCATACACATGAACGTAGCGACGAGAAGGCGCCAAACTGCGACTGTTCGGTTACGTACCTGAGCGTCTGGCAAGTAATGATCGGGCCGTCATTTTCGGTTCGTGATAAGCTCAAACCGCGCCAACACGCGAAGTTCCCGATCATGCCTTGGAGCAGACGCCCGGCTGCGCAGCGGCGGCAGGAACGAGTGGGCAAGGAGCACGAACTTGCAAGTGGAAAGAGTCGGAAATACGTCATTTTTACGGAAGTCGTAGCAGGCGCGCGCTCTCGCGCACCGTCTCCAGGGTGGAGCGCGTAGAGCGCGCTCCGTAATTACGCACCGGAAGTCGCTTTTTAGCCGTTAAGTTTAAAAGAGCGCGCTCTGCTGGCTAGAGCGCGCTCGAGCGCCTTAACTTAACGCGCCCATTGTTACGGCAGTTAGAACTAGAGTGTACTAGACAATGGTTCTAGTACACTCTAGTCTCTAGTTAGAACAAAGAACACTGAAATGTCTCTTCTGTGGCTATTTCGTCGTGGCTTCGACTTGTCTCCCCGATCGTGAAGGTCTCCCCGACCGTGAAGTGCATGCACACGTCGGAAATTGGCCGTACAATTGCAGAATCTGCTTCCGCACGGCTTCATATGCGGACTTCCGCCACAGGTTGCACAAGTGCATGAAAGAAAGTCAAAATTGAACAATAACGGGCACCAAAACACGAGAAACCGCACCCGAATGACGACGCCACGCTGACGCTAGAGCTGACATTATGTGATATCGATGGCGAGTGGTCAGCCGTCGTTTGGTGTTTAGGTATCATGTGCGACGTTTCGGTTTCGTGTTCTGCGTCTCGCTTTCACGTTCAACGCTGGGTGTTGCCTAAGTTTTATTTCTGTACGTTTTTCCCCGCGGAAATTTTGGCCAATTTTTCCAACTGCGCCGAAAAAAACGGAAAAAACAGTTTTTTTCTTCGGAATTTTCTCGTTTTTTTCCGCACTTCGCATCCCTAGCCACCACAGAACACCTATGCCGTGGCGCTGCCGTTGCCGGACCCGTGGGCTTTCTCCGCTGTGGAAGCTGCGCCAAAGCGGCGGGCGTCTGCTACGCGCTTGATATTTTGGTCGCTATTAGCCAACATTGCGATAATTCAGGTCCTATGAAATACTACGTCACTGCAAGATAATACTACCACCGCACAGGGAACGCGTTTGTCGTGGTCCGAACTTACGCGGCTGTTTCAGGCACACATTCAGCGCGCACTTCATCGTGAGCGGAGGTATTTTAATTTAGTTAAGTGTGGCATGACGAACGTAAACGCACTGCAAAATATAATAAGCACGAGATGGCACGTATAACCAGGAAAACGAAGCAGATATAAACGGCTTGGTAATGCTAACGCTTTGCGCCCTTCATTTACTTTCTTTTATTTCACGTATTCGGCTTGCTTTACAAGACTGCCTCCCACGCTCTGCTGTTTCCTTCTTAACATGAAAGTAAATTTAGCAATTTATTCCGTATGCTCGCCGGTTCGTACATAGCAAATATACTTGCTGATCAATTATATCATTTAAATCAATGGTAAGCGGTTCAAGGAGCTAGCGCTTTTTTTTTTTACCACGCTGTTTTATTTAATTAAGGCTTAACGCTTTTTTCTTTTCAACAAATTGTGACGGAAAAGCTGATTATTAGCAGACGTACACCAATTAAACTTTTAAGCAAGCATATTAAACCACATCTTAAAATGGAGTTCGTCCTTGTTGGTGCATGTAGAGCTGATGTTTTTGCGCAAACAATACTACAACGAAGGTGGAGACAGGCAGGCACGAACGAGCGCTGTTTAGAAGGCCGAAATGTGTGCCTAGTTTTGGGGGATTATAAATTCAGTACTATATTTAAACACCCATGGCATTCTAGTCACCACGTTTGAAAACTGCAAGAACATAAGGGACAGCATTAAAAGTTTTCATTTGATGGCACGAAGTTTATTCTTTTTTTTTTCTATGCAGAACAAAGTGAAGCAAGTTCTTAATCTACAAGTCTTATTGAAAGAACAAAGAGCAGACGTTTTCAAAACTAAGTACAATATCACTTTGTACAAGAAAAAAAAATACCAAGCACAATAGGCACGGAGAAGCCTTAAACAGTACAATCAAAATATAACAACTAAAAAAAAAAAAAAAAAAAGCCGGCAGATCCCACGCCCTTTGGGAATCGATGTTATGCGAAGCAGTGTGCCTACCAAGTTATCGAAACGACCATGAGAGCACCAAGACATAGGCGGCTGTTTCATGAGCTACGTGACACGCATGTCATGACCTATCATTTATGTTCGTCATACACTCTTGTCATACTATGCCAATTTTGGTACATACGAAAACGACCATGAGAGTACCAAGACGGAGGCGGATAGATAGATAGATAGATAGATAGATAGATAGATAGATAGATAGATAGATAGATAGATAGATAGATAGATAGATAGATAGATAGATAGATAGATAGATAGATAGATAGATAGATAGATAGAATAGATAGATATAGATAGATAGATGAAATGATTCGCATTTAAAAAGTATATATGCGCATCATGTCCGCTACAATTAATGCCGTACATACCATTTGGTACATACAATATCCAAAGAAACTACTAGGCCAACCGTGGCTGCCACATTAGAGAGTTTTAGAATAGGGGCCCCAAAAGTTTGGGGCCCCAAATAGCTTTGCGGGTGTTAGCGTTGGGGCATGCAAGAGTGATGAGTTTTAGAATAGGGCTAGAGTGTACTAGAAGCTTCTAGTACACTCTAATAGGGCTTTGAGTTTGCGAATAGCGTCTTGCGCTTGCAGCGCCACTACGGTGTCAAAGAAAAACTATTCTAAATATTAAAATAAACTATACCATTTTATGATAGGATGAGTAATTTTGACTTTCGTGGTTTTGCGTTTAATTGCAATTAAGATGTTATTATGTTAGCAGCAAGCAATTTATTGCGCCTAATTTTGAGTAACCAACTTGACGTGCCTTCACCAGCCCACGACCTACTGGAACTACGTGCACCAGCCAAGCTAATCCACGTTAGGCCTACGAGCCTAATGGCGTCTAATGAATCAATCTTCATTACACACGTTAGTTGAGAGAAAGCGATAACCGCAGACACTTTTCCTAGCTTAGGAACTTCACGCGTTACCACGAATCAAGCCGAGTTTGGTACTCGGAGAGCCGCCGCTTCGATCATAGAGTTAATATACTGACTCAGTTGAGGGCAAACGAAGCGGAACGCCTGCGACAGTGTCGTCTTCCACAATTTAAGCTTCGCTTACTCCCATTTGCTGGACAGGGGAAGGGCTCTGACTTTTTTAGGGTGAAGCAATCCCAGCATGTCGCATGAACATTTAATATTGATGTACTACAAGGCCGATGCATGAGTGACCCCAGCTGACTACGAAACACCCAGTCTGTACCTGCTTATATAACGTATTTATATTTAATTTTTGTCAGGCACGGCACATAGGAGATCTCTGTATTTGTTGATTATATTTATTATTTACATAGAGCAGTATACTTTATTACTGAACAATTTTCTAAAGGGATTGAAATAACACATTTACGTCTGTACATTGCTTACTGTATTTTTGATTCGACGTACAGTTATTTAATTTGTACTGCAAAAAGTCTCAATTTAACTTGGATATCTGTAAAGCCTTTTTCTGTGGGACACCTTTTGTGTAAACACTGGTGGAATAAAGTTTACCTGCTGTTCTTTTCTAATGTCTGCATTTAATACAAGCTCCGCTAAAGCTCGTTGCTGCACGCTATCTCTGAGGCGAAATAAGCTAACATTGTTACGGTGCTATACGGTCGTCTATATACTATTTCTTTCGTTTCCCTTACGTCCTCTTTCTGTGCTCTTTGCATAATAAAGTACTAGTCGAGGCTAACAAATTGTTGAATGAAGACGTGGATATGACTATAATTAAACCACTGGCTACCGTGGCTGAAAATCTCCTAGTGGTGAGCGGAGCTTTCACTGCACGTAAGTATTATTGCAGTTGACGGTGCGAGTAATTTACATTTTTCGTTACTCTTAATTCTTGCATGCTTTTGCCCGCTTACCCATGCGAATAACTCTGTTTTCGTTCTCTCCTTGTGCGTGTGACTTCATTTTGCGCGTTTCTACGCACGCACAGCTCCCACATTACCGTTCCCGAACTATAGCACCGGAACTATAGCCGCGCTGACGCCGTTCGACACATGCTTTTTGCATTATCTTGCTGCCCCAGCACCAAGACAACGCTTAAATATGGGTAAGTTCCATGCCGTATCGCACCATTGAAGTTAAATAGCCTCCAAGTGTCTTGCGTAGAAACTGAATGCAAAAAAGTAGCGTACGTAGCTTGCACTGGAGGCGCAATGCTAAAGAGACAGCGGAGCTGATGGGCACCTAGCTAGTCCGGTCTTTTGGGCTAGGCTAAGCACTACCAAGTCATCCTGGGCATTTCCGAAATTTATTGATTATTGATCAATTATCGATTAGCTATTGATTGCCTATCATAGGCTATCGCAAGGTATTGGCCACGTATTTTGGCTAGGCTAAGCACTACCAAGTCATCCTCAATATTCCCCAGAATTTATTGATTATTTGTCGATTATTGATTAGCTATTGATTGGCTATCGCAAGGTATTGGCCACCTATTTGGGCCAGGTTGAGCACTACCAATTCATCCTCAGCATTTTCCGGAATGTATTGCTTATTGATCCATTATCGATTGATTGGCTGTGGATTGGCTATCGCAAGGTTATTGGCCACGTATTGGGCTAGGCTAAGCACTACCAAGTCATCCCTAACATTTTCCGGAATTTATTGATTATTGATCAATTAGCTATTGATTGGCTATCGCAAGGTATCGGCCACGTAGGCTAAGCACTACTAATCATCCCCAGCATTTTCCGGAATTTATAGATTATTGATCGATTAGCTATTGATACTGCTATCTATTGGCTATCGCTGACTGACTAAGCTTAAGTAGTCCAAACCATGCTTAGCTGGCTCAGCTTCGCTAGTTCACAGGGGTATGTGCCATTGCGCTTGGACCCTTTCTGCATTGCCGCCAGGATCGACCCACTGAGTTTTGTTACACGCCGAACGGCGAATAAGAAGTCAAGCTAAAATGATAGAGTAATGCTCTACAATGTCCAAGGCGTCAATATAATCGCGAACAGAGCTTTAGTAATCGAGAAACTCGGGTAAATGCAGGACACGATAAGAGACTCCCCTCCCCAGGGACATTCAGGTACTTACGCGATGACGAAGGCACTCCTCAAAAAAATTGTGTCACTAGTACTCAACCACTCGGACAAAAAAGATCATTTCGTTTAATTATAAGACGGAAGAAAATGCTACTTGCCTACTTCTATTAGATTCTTAGAAAAAAAATTACTTTTTGGCGTTACCCTTGATAACGACATGGGTGGTGTAAAGGTTTCGTTCTCGCTCGACTCTGATATATGGTACCCATAATTAACTCTGCGCCGCGCGCTTTCCGAGTTTCAGTAGTTCCGCTGGTGTTACTGGCTTGCTAAACTCGCACTTGAAATTGCAAGCAGCACCGAATGCCGCGTCCAGGTGATGACGCGGGATGCCCAAACGGTCCGCGCGACGGCACGTCCAGACGGTGATCAGCTTTGTCGCCTGACGTCGTATTTCTGGAGTCCTCGCTGCTTTCGCGCTCGGAAAAGCCGGTGAGGAGGCCGCCGTCGTAGTACACAACGACGGCGGCAGCGCGAACCCTCAGCAGCATGTCACGCTCATCGGAGCTTAAATCACTGAAATCGAGCCCAGCATCGCGAGCCAATGTGTCGTTGTCAGTGTCGTCAACAAGGTTCATTGCGACGAGCGTCGACGATCATAACGTTTATTGACCCTTTTCGCGGATCAGTTTGCTCTATAGGAACGAGATGGCGCTTTCGGCGGCGCGCCATACGTTGCCTCAGCGAATGCGCACGAATACGAAACCATAACTGCTTCCGCCCTGCTACTGCGCGATCAGCTGTCGGAAATGCAACTGGGTGTTCGCTAACGCACTGTGGTCAATTCATGCAGCATAATGTGTAACGATAGAGGGAAGACGTGTGCGGTAGTTAGCAGCAAAAAAGGTGACTGTGACTCGCATATTAAGGAATGGAATCAACCTGTGTTGCCGCTGCTACATAAGGGCTGCCTGTGTTGCCGGCCCTTCGCGATGCACGGCTTTCCTCGAGGATAAAAAAAAAAAAAAAAAGATAATTCCTCCGCCAGCGATGTATCGCTAACCTGCAAAGGACGTCAACCCCGAACGTCGGCACTTAAGAGAGAGTACCACTCGCTACAAAAAGAAGTAGCGCCACTTACTGGCATAGTAAGTTTCTCGCACGTTATCTACGCACATACACCCCTACTCGCACGCAAACTTGCGCACACTTGAATGAATGTGTCGAATCATGAGTGACGGCGACTACACCGACAACACACGAATGTTGAAAGCTGAATCGTTTAGTGACGGTCACCAGAGTAATCGAGGGACTAGCGATAATACGTCTTTGCTACAAGCTACCACTAATTGCAGAACGAACATTCACATTCCTAGCTTTGTGCGCAGCAGGAACAAACCTATCGAAACAGAGCATACCCGCGAGCGATTAGGCTGAAAATGAACAATCAGATAGTGGCAGCACCGAGGAACTTTACTGAGTCAGAAACGTGACAAGCCGCTGCTTCAAAATGTTTGCCAAATATAAAGAACGAAGAGCGCACTGACCCTGATTTAATTCATAAGCGCAAAGTTTGGACAGCTTGGAACACATTTCTAGCCCCGTGCACTTTCAGTACAAGCACTGCATGCGCTGCTCGCGCAGTTGAGAAAGTGACTGCATGGAACGTCAATGCATTTCTCCGCAATGTTCGGGAATTAACATCTCGACACTGGTGTCAGCCTGAGATTTAGTTCAAAGTGGATCCGCACTCCACGGCTAGAATTTGTGAATTGCAACATGGGCCATAAGGTAATTAGCTAAAAACTTAATTGCTTAATTTTGTTAATTAGTCGATTATGCATTTCAATTTTTTTGTGCAAGTAATGCCCGCCTCTTCGAGTAGACGAGCTCATGAACTAGAATTGTACTATCTGCCACAGGCCACCTTTAAAAATTGTGGAAACTGTTCGCTGAAACACCTTGTATATAGAATTCACTCAGTAACCGAAATGATGCCAAGCCGGATTCACTCAAAATCAGAATAAATTCTGAAGTCTAGAAGTCATGCGCAGCAGTGCTTATACTCGGACTCAAGGTACTAAAAAAATAAAAAAAGAGTGCAGTTTGGCCGGGAAGGCGAAGCAGTATTAGTGATAGCGAAGTAGAAGACAATTACACAAAGGAAGATTCTTACCGTGTAAATCCGTGTAAAGATCGCACCCGTGTAAGGGCCGCACCCCCAACTTGACAGCCAGTATTAAAAAAAAGAAAAAAAAAACGACATCCAACCAAGAAGCAATCGCGTTCCGTGCGCTGATTCTGATCGGGCTCAACAGCGCATTGTCGCGCGCAGCGTACTTTCGCGCGTCACTACTGGATGTCGAGAAGAGGCGATCACGGAGGTTTACGGTTGATTTCATACCCGTAGTTGGAAAAATGAGGTCCAATGACCCGGTGCCATGAAAGGCTCGTAAAAATCGCGACAGAAAAGTGTGGCCCCTACACGAGTCTATACGTTAGTTATAGTGGCCATATAAATTGTAGTGAGCATTCACCTAAAGCATAGTGGACATAGTAAGCACGGACCATGTAAACCTGTAAATACCTCACTGGATGACCTCGAGCACTCGCTTTCACAACGCAAGCATTGTGAAGAACGCCGGCAGCGGAGGCGAACGGTTCGTACAGCCGCGCGATTCACCGCAACTCTGAAAATTAGATTCATCATCATTATCTGCCTATTTTTATGTCAACTACTGATGGCCTGTGTGAGTGATCTGCGATGACCTCTGTCTCTTAACTCTGCAACACTAGGGGCGCAGAAAGACAGCCTGGCAAGGAAGACAACGCGCATGAAGTTAGCAGCCATCCCTGGTCGCCCTTTATCATTGCATCCACCAATGATTACGAAAAATTAGATATGGCACGCGGGCCCCATAAGCGTCAGCCGCGCACAGTCATTCACAGCTACGGCAAGGCTAGAGGAGTAGACGCGTGCTCTCCTTCCCATTCGCGTTTGATTACGTGACCTACAACTTACCGGAATATTGAGCGCGTGGGTAATGATGCCCATCAAGCCGCCATCCTTTTCGGCTTACTGTTACGTGCTTTTTCCCGCACCCACAGGGTATGGGTCGCTCATGTATATGGCTTTTGGATTTAATGCGGAACATCACGGCGACGACAACCGCGACAATTTGCCTGAAGTGTCGATAAGTGCTTTCGCCATAAAGCGAGAAATAGAAAATTGTTAGCAGAAGGTATATATATATATATATATATATATATATATATATATATATATATATATAGAGAGAGAGAGAGAGAGAGAGACGAGCTCATGAACTAGAATTGTACTATCTGCCACAGGCCACCTTTAAAAATTGTGGAAACTGTTCGCTGAAACACCTTGTATATAGAATTCACTCAGTAACCGAAATGATGCCAAGCCGGATTCACTCAAAATCAGAATAAATTCTGAAGTCTAGAAGTCATGCGCAGCAATGCTTATACTCGGACTCAAAGTACTAAAAAAATAAAAAAGAGTGCAGTTTGGCCGGGAAGGCGAAGCAGTATTAGTGATAGCGAAGTAGAAGACAATTACACAAAGGAAGATTAAGCACTATATATATATAGTGCCGCGGCGGAAGCCGCGGTGCCGGGCGCCGACGCGAAGCGGCGGTCGTTGGGGTGTTACACCCCAAATAAAAGAATAATACTACGAGCAGTCAGGTAGACTGCTCCCTCCCTGATAGTGAGATTATATTTGGATCATCAAAACAGTGATGCGTGTTCTCCGTTCCAACGGCGGCGTTGGAACACCGCCAGACAGAGAGGAAGAAAAAAAAATAGTGATACGTCATCGAGGCGAGACCCCGCCCCTGCGCGGATTTGTTGTGAAAACAGTTGCACCCCACTGTAATCCGACCAGTGTAGCCAGACGCGGCCTGATTTCGCAGCGCCCCCTGCAGTTCACTTTTCCTTCCTGGATGTGTTTTGTGGTAAAACTAAAACAGCCGCTAGAGACCGCGCTACATCGGCCCCAAGGCCAAAGGAAATATCTATGATAATTCTAGGGGAAGCTCTTTGTTGTTTGAGGCCAGGACGGGAGTATTGCGGACTAAGATGTACCGAGTCAAGTACCACGTTGTGCGGTGCGTGTGGAGAGGAAGAGGAAACGGCTGAACACCTCATACTTTTCTGTAAATTGGGCTTAACCCTACAGTGCAAAGCAACGAGGCTGATTTTTTCAAAGCATTGGGGTTTATGGACAGTGGAGGCAAAATAGACTTTAAGCGGGTAGAAATAACCAAACGGTGGTTATCTGATTGGTGGCAAAAATCAAGGCAGGGGTGAAATTTCACCGTCCACAAAGTACAAAATATGTTAATAGTCACGGCTAGGTGGCGTGTGCTACCGCCCGATTTAAAGGGTTCAGCCTCATCCATCCATCCATCCAGGCCTTGTCGGCCCTTCTTTAGTCCTTCTACTCCTTCTATACAAACAGTACGCTCTGTCAAAAATGGCCGCTGTCGCTGCTGCTCTCGTCGAGCCTTCTTCGGGATTTTGCTTTGAAAATTGTCGCAGGTGAGGCAGAAACGAATATTCAAAGATACTAGCCTAATTAGAAGACATTTACGGAAATTCAGTGCGGAAACACGTTGCGTAAATTGAGGATGTAGCTGAAATTACTTGTTTCAGGTACATCGCAACTACCATGATTCGACACATTTCCTTCAGAAACTGTTTGTTTTCCTCTCTTTTGTATTCTCTTTTTCTATGGTATGCGATGTGTGCTTGAATGGTGTGCACTTACGCGAAAAAAAAAAAAAAAGCAGGACGGTTTTCTAAACTTGTACGCGACGCCCTTTCAATTTTGATCTTTTCAGAAATGCCTTCCTGCAATCGCAAGGGCTTCCTATGCCCAAGGCAACAAAGACCGGCACAACCATTGCTGGTATAGTGTTCAAGGTAACGTATATATATGTATTCGTAACATCATCATGTGACCACTATTACGCGCGATGTAACTGACGTCGTGGTTTTATTTTATTTAGGACGGGGTAATCCTGGGAGCCGACACTCGGGCCACTGCTGGGGGGTTTGTGGCGGACAAGAACTGCGACAAGATTCATTACCTTGCTCCAAATATCTAGTATGGTTTGTTTGGAATATTATCTACTGGTGACAAGTTATGTTAACATGGTTGTGATATTGAGTTGCTCCAATTTGTATATGTAAGCAGTGCTGTTTTACGTCGAAGGTTAGCCACAGTGTCTTCCTCAGTACCAGTCGTAGTTATTGTTTGCATGTGTTAGAGCACTGCACGGGCCCGGGCCGTCCGAAACGTTTTTCGGTGGGCTCGAGCCGGGCCCGGGCTTAAAGCCACGGGCCCGGGCCGGGCTCGGGCTTGAAAAGCCGCGGGCCCTGGTCGGTCTCGGGTCCGTTCATTAAAGGACCCAAGTTGGGCCTTCGACCACACGCGAAAGTTATGCATTGCATGGATCAAGGCAATCTGTGCCAAGCTCCTGTGACACGTGCAAAGTGCTGGCTTTTAATATACCTTAGCACAGAAAATCCACAAAAACAAACATTTTTTCCGTGTCAGGAAAAATAAATTATACAAAAGCCACCTTTCAAACCATTTGCCTGTTACCGCTTTTGTGGTTGCAATATAACCACTCTTGACAGCATTATATTATTTTAGCACTAACGCAATGGGTGTCTCCTTCTACTTGTGCATTTAATTTTTGTTGTATGCTCGTGAATTCGCCTGTTCATATATATATATATATATATATATATATATATATATATATGCATGCTACATCATCTCATTGGACCAAATAGTACGATCAAGGTAAATGCATGGGCACCTGCGGAAAAATAACAGCATAGGCAATGGGCCAGATCAGTGATGTTCCCATGGGGGAAACAAAGATTTCAGTATATTATTGCTTATACCCTGCAGCTGAGTCTCGAGAAGGTGAGGCTGACACATATGGTACACTCTAAGTAAAAAATATATATATTTGTTTACTTAGAGGTTGGGCCTATGCATGCACATGCTGGCCCTGGCTAAACTTAGTAATGAATGCCCGGGCTGGGCCCGGGCTTAGCAACACGGGCCAGGGTAGGGCCCGGGCTTGGAACCACGGGCCTGGGCAGTGCTCTAGCATGTGTAGCACATAATAATTTGACAGTTGCATTTGACAGTATTGTTAACACAGTATTGTGACAGTATTGTGACAGTATTGTTAACAGTTAATTTGACAGTATTGCAGTTCAACAAAATTTTTCATTGGGTTATAGCACCTTCCGGCAAAAACCTGTTTAAGGAACACAGTATGTCATGCCCTTTTGATGAATGATAATAGTTGTCATGGTAAAGCACATCTAATGGCTCTCCATGGCTGCATTACTTTTTTTTTTAATTGGCTTGGTTTGATTAGGACTAGGCTACATAATGCACGCAAAAGCTCATCTTGGTTTCAGGAGTGCATGCTGCATGAAAGTACTGTGAGGGTACCTCGGCAGATTTCTCTTCAGTATCCTATTTACTCTAAAGTAACCAGTCTTAATTTTCTAAAAGTGCACAGCCTTTTTATAGTTGCTAATTTTTGTTGTATTTTCTGTCATAAGTAAAAATTATCTTGTGTTACCATTCTACATTATTTATCTATGAAAGCAAAATAGCTTTTTTTTGTACTTCTGAAATGTGATGCTAATTTACAAAGTGATGAATTATTCATTTAGTCACCTGCACTTTATGAACTATTTCTGGGGCACTGTGGCTCTGCAACTCATTTCAACAGTTGATCTGGTCTTGCTTGCACAGTCATCATGCAGACGGCATTCTGAGCAGTTTCTTGTTCTTGAAAGGCCAACTGCTACAAAATTTTTGACCATGTTAAAAGCATAGTTGCAGATAGAGTAGATATATAACATCCTATCCGGAAAATTTAGAAATAGAAGTACTAGTGGTTGCATCATGAAAATTTATGAAAAATAGATGTTTTTGATACCAAAACTCGAAATACTGGAATTACCACTCGCCGGAAATAATGCACGTTGCGCAACATTGTGAACCAGCACACAAACTGGGCATGACCTCCGAGATGGGCACCGCCCGCAACACGCTGAAAATCTGAGGTCATGGTCTGGATTATGCATCATTTCTTGTAACCACCAGGTCCCTGTGTCATCTGCTAACGTGATATAATTGCCTGTCCTGCAGTTTTGCCAAGTTTACTTCAATAGTATGTCCTCCTAAGACCCCTTGTACAATACATTGAACATTGCCTTCTACATTTTTTCTAAATTCGCTCGGTAGTGATTATGCAGATTCTGCGTATAAAGTATGGTGCATGTGTAACTGTAAAGAAGTGGTTTACTCATATTCTTGTCATCCGCTTTCAAGGTATTTGACCCTCTATTAATCTAGACCTTTGTGTCGTCCCAGACCGCCCAAAGCAACCGTGAGGTGTGTTTCGAAATCACTGAGATTGCGTGAAAATACCGGGTGCGCCAGCAACATGGCAATATACTACACGTAGTTCCATCTTCATCTCTGCATTTAAGCAATGAAATGCAGTTTTTACCATAGGAAACATGAGGAGATGTTTACATACATGGAGACACAGTGTTTGGCATCTAACCGTGGTATTAAAAATTTTTAAATTGTTTTTCAAGTTCATAACATAACAGTAGACAATAAAAACCACCTTAAAGAGCAGTTATATCACATAGCTGAGTTCGGGTCTCAGGTGGTTACACTACTCATTTATAACCAATTTAGCCATATTGAAAATTGGTTGTGCTTGGCCTTTAAATAGGCCCTGTAACCAACCAATACAGGTACCTGAAGGAACACTTCACACCAGGCACACATGTGCCGTAGGTAAGACATCTGAGTGAGGCGCAAACATCAGATATTCTCTCACTAGCCTGTGATACACCAGTTGACACCACACACTTCATATCAATGTAGGCACAAAAAAAAACTCGACACAAAAAGCGACACGGAAACGGTTGAGTCTATGAACGAAGTAATACACACAATACAAGCCGCTCGCCCAAATGTACACATAACTGTGACAACTGTTGCTCCCCGCTTACAAAACAAACATTGCTCACTAATCCACCAAACTAACGCACTCATGAAACATAATGAGGAGACCAACAAACTTAACTCGTTAATATTCAACTAGGAGCACTTCAACGAGAACGTTGACACAATGCACCACGCAGAAATACACGAAGCACCGCACGAACATCTAGCTTCGAACAGTTTCCATCTAAACAGAAATACAGCTAGTTTCCCAACATATCAAATCCTTTATTAATGACAAGTACAGAAAAACACTACCTAAATCTACCTCAGAAACCACATCCACCGACTCTGCTGACCATGCCACCTCGAACAACAAAACTGCAACAGTCACCTCAGGAACACTCGGAACACAACCAGCGGAAAGTGAAACGAGCCACTGGACACATGCTACTCCAAAAATGAAATCAACAGCTGTCCAAGCAGACAACACAAAATCCACTACCGAAGTGTTCACACAGACACCCACACGCCCATCTGCACATGCACAGACTCAAACAGAAACAGAGCTGGAATTAAGTGAGGCTTGTGGGAAGAAACCTGCCAAACAGAAACACACCCGAAGCAGATCTACCCATCAAAAGCTAAATAAATGACAGCCATTGAAAATTAATAACCCTTCTCTGCCACGAAGCACTGAATTTTTACAGGCTAGAAAACTTACCAAAAAACGTGCTAGCTACACCTTCCATCTCAAAACGTACTCAAACTGTACACAGAACAATATAATCCCTAAAGGTTAGTACTAACACTGTAGGCTATACCAGCCCTAGGCACTCCCCACTACATCATCATGCAAACTGGCAAACAACATTAAACAATGCTTCACTCTCACTTTTGAATATCCTCAAGGAACACTGCAAAGAACAACTGGAAAGCTTTATCCACAGAATTCAGAACATTGATCTGACACCGGATGAGATGAAAGATTTAGAGCATTACCATGAAAAACAGAGGAAGAAAGCTTCGTGGTGGCGCATGAAAGGTGTTGCGTTGTACTATGCCATGGCTAGACCATGCTGGAGGTTTGTGGTGAGCCTCTATAACCCATTGCCTGGGTGCAAGGTGTTGATCAGCGCATGCACGAATCATGCCAGATGAATTCAAGTACTCCCAGCTTGCATCCAAGGAAGAGTTCAGATCTTTGTTCACCCGGGGCCAGCAGGCACCCTCCGGGTGAACAGGAACCATACTGAAATGGCTGGGGGCTTTGGTACGCCCCTGTAATCCAAATGCTTGGAGGCCTTGGTATGAAAATGCATTCCTTGTGAAAGAGTCAATAACTGTGTTGTTAGGGCCGGGGGTTGGTTGTGCGCCCCTGTAATCCAGCTTACTGGAGGCCACAGCGCAGAAGCCGGGTCTCGTAAGTCGGTCCTGGGAAGAGTCCGGTGACCATTCATGGTCCAGAGGCACCTGAACGATGTGGATGGTTGTGTGTCCGCGTAATCCAGCTTGTTTGGAGTCGCGGCTTCTGGACAGAAGCTCTCCCCACCTCCATGGGGTGCGTCACGGGCAACGTGCGGGTGGCTTCGGATGCCTGCACGGCTTAGAGGGGGAGCTCGCGCTGCTGTCTGGAGTCGCGAGGACCGCGGTGGCAGTGAGGGGGAAAAAGGTTGTACCTATTACGCGTGGCCTAGTTGTAGAGCGTCCACCTCGGCTGCGGGAGGTGGTGGGTTCGATTCCCACCACCGCCGGGCACCCACTGGTTAAAATGGGCACAACTGTACCCCGGCCTGGCGTTCAGCTTCCTTCAGGGGTTACATGCTTGGGAAAGGAGTCTGCGCCCTAAATTCTTGTCAAAACCCTCGTGAGCACAACTAGGCCACGGCTGCGGTTTAATCAAAAAGCAACCTTCCATGCAAACAGCCACCTCATGCCAGCAAGAGGGAGCTCGAACTAGAAACACCAGATATGGCTTAATTCTCCACAAAATTAATCCAGTCTAAAGCTGTAGATGTTTAAAAAAAATAAATAGGGAAGAAATAGGCGTGCTTAGCAAGGGCCTAAACTTTTGTCCCACGAACACAATAAGTAAGTTCGAGCTTCACAAGGACCATTCAGAATTTTCCCGACAAATGCATATCAGGCATTTTTTCACAGGCAACACTCTAGACACTGGGATGACACCACTTAGAGCCCAGTCCACTTGGATTCCTGAACCAGAACAAGCCACAGAACTCGACCTATATCTTAAACCTGTCACTAAAGAAATTATAAGCCAATCCAAGACAGCTAGGCAACCTGAAAAGATAACTGTCTCAGAGAGTCGTATCATCTCAAATCTTGGTTGCCGGAATGACATCATTAAGGAAGCAGATAAGGGTGAAGTGCAATTATTTGGCCAGTAGATAAGTACAAGCACAAGTCTTATAGACAGCTAAAAAAACCCTGAACATTACCGTAAGCTAGACAACAGTCCAACATTGCCATACACACTTTGCCACCAACAGGCTGAAATCACTTTTTCCTGATGAATTGATAACACCGTCAGAATTCAATTTTCTTAAACCAAGCAACAAAACAGCAGGACGCTTCTACCTCCTGAATATTCACAAAATTCCACATACTGAACTATACATTGCTCATATTCCAGGGCGTCCGATAGTATCAAATAACACCACCCTGACAGAGAGCCTCTCCACATTTCTTAACCACTTCCTTGGTGAAATACCAAAAAACTTCCGTCATTTGTACAAGATACCCCCCACCTACTGAGAATTATGGAGGACATTAATAAAGGCAGACTACCGCAGAACATAATTCTCGCTACACTATAGTACATGATGGACCTGTACAGCAACATTTTAATCCCTGATGGCTTATCTTCGATAAAAGAAATGCTGTCCAAACACAATGCACAACACTCTATTGAAGTCTACTTGTCTCGTCTTGAATTAGTTCTAACATATAACTACTTCGAATTTGAAGACAATTACAACCTACAAATACATCGGACAAGTATTGGTGCACCTTTTGCACCAACTTATGCAAACATTTATGGGGACTTTAAAAACAGATTTCCTATATCGCTGCACAGACAAGCCTCATAGATACGTACAATACATAGATGACATATTTATACTATGGGGACATGGTCAGGAGAATCTAGATAAATTTGTAACATTCCTAAATTCTTTTCACACAATAATAAAATTCACATTGGAATCTTCAACTCGGCACATAAACTTTCTGGACACAGCAATATATATTGACAATAGGACGCTAAAGACAACGCTGTATAGGAAACCTTTTGACAAACAACAGTACCTAGAATGTACAAGCCACCATCACAGACATTGCAAACAAGGTATCTTTAAAGGTCAGCCGCATGACTACGTCACATTTGTGTTGAAAACCAAGACTGCATAGACTCGGTCACCTTAAAGAAACCCTATCAAACAGGAACCACTGGAACTCTGCCCTTCAAAAAGCCTACACTGATGCAACAAAACTTGAGCGAGCCGAGGTCCTTAAACCCCGCCATACGATCACAAGATCTACGATCATACGATCTTGCTACTAAATTCTCAAGCAAGGTAACTTCGACTTTAACATGCACATAAAGCAATGTAGTCTACTGTCTTGAGTGTGTATCTTGTAACAAACAATATGTAGGTGAGACTGGACAACAAATTCATACAAGGCTCAACGGCCATCGCGCAGATACAAAACTCAATTTACTTAAAGCAGTAGCCAGCCACTTCAATGAACATGGCCTAATATTTGATAAAGCAAGGCTACAGTACTACAAACAAATTTACATTCACCTCGCGAGAGGAAATATACGAAATCATGCCTCATACACAAGTTTAAATGCCTACACTCGATGGGAATCAATTTGGCACATGGCAACTTAGAATTGCTGAAAGCTGTAACTTAAACTTGAAATTCTCGTATCATAAACAAAGGCACAAAAGCAGGTTACGCCACCAGCTAACCTAGATTCTTAAGCTCATCTATTCCTACATTTCCAGCCCTTCCCTGCCTCTCCCCTACCACTCGATTTAATATTTTCTTCCACGCTTTTACGCATATATCAACCATACGAGCCCTTTTCCCATGTACACCTGCCCCCTCCCGCTTTTTCTGCTTTAAGCCTCCTATTTGTTCTTCCATGTTGTTTTTTTCTCTTTTCTTTCCTTCTTCCTCCCTCTCGCATTCCAAAGTCCCAGATGCTAGAATATCTTTTTCAGTGCCTCCACCACACAGGGTTGTGTCGCAGGATCAAATCCCAGCCACGGCGGCCGCATTTCGCCCCTGCGAAATGTGAAAACACCCGTGTACTTGGGTTTCCCCAGGTGGTCCAAATTATACCGGAATCCCCCACTACAGCTAGCCTCATAATCAGATCGTGGTTTTGGCACGTAAAACCCCATGATTAAATTTTTTTTAACCACACGGGGTTGTGCCACAAGCATGCTGCCGTGGCGATGCCTACGCTGAACATCTGAGGCCCTTAAAAGACCCAACCCCTCCCCTTTTTACTACCCCCATCCATTGCCATGTTGCCTTCAAAGTTACATGATACGCTGCTGCTGCTGCACTACTCAAGACATTCTTTCAACTCATGTCTTTTTGTTACTCGCGCACTGACTGGCTGACCGGCTTTTTTAAAACCACAAATGCACGCCACCTATGACACCTATGGTTTCTGTTCAGTTCTCTGAAAGCTTCCTAACCTCTCGCTCACACAACCCCTCCTATGTCCTCCTCCTTTCTTTTCTCTGTAGCCTTCCTACTCTCCCGCTCTTGTCCCCTCAGAAACCACGCCTAGAGACAACAAGCGACAGCGTTCATCTTCTTTTCAGTCTCTCCCTTTATAGCCACTGACGACCGCACGTGACGTCACTCAACTAACCTGTTAAAACTAACCTGCCGAGGATGACAAGGCCGCCCTTGACAAAGATAGGTCCTCCTATCGAAACGTTGGCCAGCCTTTCTGAGGCACCTTATCCCTGTTTATAACTTTTATACCACAGTGTGCTACTCCATCTGTCTGAAGGTAAGGTTTTCAGGCAAGGTTTTTTTTTCCTGGTAACAAGAAGCCAAGTTTCAGCAAGACAAATGCAATGAAAATGCTGAATGATCAACCATATAAGTTTACTACTGAAGTTTGTGGCAGGAAACTCTTATTCTTGTTCCTCCCCTCCTACCTTTGTGTTTTGCAAAGAAACGCATGTAGGTTATGTTTAAAAGGCTGTTGTACTTCGAAAAGTGCACTTATGCTGATATGTTATGGTTTTATTTTGCGCTCTGTCCTGGTCAGTTGCTGTGGTGCTGGAACTGCTGCTGACACGGTAAAGACAACAAGAATGATATCATCACAGCTGGAGCTTCACCGCTTGGCCACAGGACGGATTGTTCCCGTGTGCACAGCAAACCGCTTGTTGAAGCAGATGCTCTTTCGGTAAGCATTATCATTTTCAGAGTTTCCCGCGTTTCAGATGCAATTTTGCGCGCTTTCATTGCTAGCCTCTGGCATCCTGATTGACTTGGAACAACAGCTTGACATTGCGTGGAGCTACATGCTGCCAGGTGCCTGTACAGAGTTTGGTCCTTTATGTGGTTGACACTGAAATTGACTAACATGGTCATTGAGAACAGGAGCAACATAAAATACTAAGGGAAATTACTTGTACTTACTAATTAAATTAAATAAGTGATAAAGGAATGGAAATTACAGTGGATGAAAAAACTTGCCGCAGGTGGGGAATGATCCCATGTCATTGCATTACGCGTGTGATGCTCTTACCATTGAGCTACTGTGGCGCCGTTTTAGTCACACACAGCTTATTACTTTGTAGTGTTGCTTGCATGTAGGCACAGTAAAATATAACAGGCAAAACATAATTTCACTGAAATCAAGATAATAAGTATACAGGTAGGCATAGGTCGGTAAACTCACTCATGAGTCGACTCACTCAGACACAGACTGACCCGTGAGTGAGACTCAGTCAGTCCAGCTGAGTAGAATGCATGAGAGTTTGAGTCCGAGTGAATATAGCTAAGTAGAATTTTCGCAAGTCTGAGTGCGAGTGAACCTGGCTGAATAGAATTTTGGTGAGACTGAGTCTGAGTGAGCCTTAAGCAAAAAATAAATTTTGTGACTGAGCCTGAGTGAGTTATTATTTGGCTAACCTATGGTCAATTAAAAAAAAAAGCCATTGCTAAAATCGTGGTGACGGTGGCAAAGTTCAAAATTTATCCAAGTGGCACGCACTATACTTTAAACAACTGCATCAAGAGAAGAAAAAAAGGACCCCAGCACAGAACCGCACTGTGCTATTGCTGCATTGTCAGCAGCACTACGCTTGCACTTAAGCTGCACTCCCCAATTCCATCACACACATACAAGCTTTATGTACGCGGCTGTAGCATCAGTCCAGAGCTTTCGCAGCATCGGCAACACTCAGTCTAGACGTATAGCACCTGCTTCCACCTCCCTCCCAGTCTGGTGCTTCTTGTTACTGTGTCCACTGTTTGCGCCTCCGTGGCATGATAGATGGAGCTTGGAAGGGAAACGTGGCGAGCCTTGCAGGCAAGCGCGAAGCATTGGGTGCTATGCGAACGTAGCTTTCGCCTTCGCCTTCAGTTTTGTAGGTAATGTTGGTAACACCTTTGGTAATGTAAGCGTCATTAACTGGCAGAAAGTACATAATGAAAACAATGCTGATGAAGCTTCTGTAAGTTACTAAAGGAAAAATCCATGCAAAGAGCGATGGAACAAAAAAATACTAGGTGTAATGTTAAGAGACGGGAAGAGAGTGGTGTGGATCAGAGAGCAAATGGGGATAACAAATATTCTAGTTGACATTAAGAGATGTGGATCCCACACACTGTGGGAATTGATGTAAGCAAAGCCTTTTGTGCTGTTTGCTTTGATCGACGATAAAGCATTGCAGAAACTGCAGCGCTTACCTTAGTACTAACATGCAACAGTTCAGAGGGGAGGTAGATATAATGGTAGAGAGGAGGTAGGAAGAGGATGCAGAGAATGGGTAGAACAGGCGCAGTCACAAAACGAGTGAATAACAGCCTTGTCACTCTTTGCTCGCAGCTCGCATACATAGGGGAAGGGCGGGAGAGGGAAAAGTCAACAGCAGTTGTAGACAAACTGGATAAATTTAAGTTCAAGGTATGGTACAGTACGGTACATTCCTACGATTTCTAAAAAATAAACACCATGCAAATTTGCGAAGCGGGCAACTGACACAGGGTGTGCAAACTCAAAGCCACAACAAAGAACCGTAGTGTCTAGGCGGCACTATGGAACCGATAGCTCAGCACAAAGCCATAGGTTCAATTTCCGCCTGCAACTACTGCATAATGCAAAAAAATTTTTACAGCATATCCACGGGGTGAATGATGATGAGTGGGCGAAGCTCCGGAGGTTCATGACTCTTCCGTGAAAATTCGCCCATTACATCATCATGAAAGACGTGAGAACCAGTGTGTGAGGTTATATAAGAACTTTTATTCATTTTCTTAGATGAGGTTTGGCTTCCGTTGTCCCTTCCAAATGACGGCTTTATGGTCCGTGAAATGCAAGGAGAGCGGTTCTTGTATGGGTTGCAGTTGGACGTTCGTAAATGCAATGTCTATGCACGTCCCTCAGGCAACGAAGAAGGGCAGAGCTCGCTTGAGCCGCTTAGCAGCAGCTTCCCGCGCTCGCGCAGCCTCGGGATCCGCCTGCCTGTACGCGCGTTTCCTCGCCGCTTCTCAGGTTCTCACAGTTTCTGGATCCGCTTCTCGGCGTCGCCGTGCACCTTCTGCTTCGCGGGCTCGAAAGTCGGAATCCGTTTCTTGGCGCCTCCGTGCAGCTTTGGCTTCGCGGGCTCTCACCTCCGGGTTCTGTCTGCGAGCGCGCGCTGCAGCCGCTTTCCGTGCCCTTCGCTCCGCCGCCTTGTCTTCCATATGGCGCAGTGACTCCTAGCGAAAGAGGAAGCGCGCCAAGAGCGAGCGCATTTTATAGCTCTCACCCCTAGCGGTCTCCTATCGCACTGTATCGAAACATCTCGAACGATCGCCTCCATCCAATGATCTAGTGATCGCTCATCACACTATGCGCTCCCATACATCTGAATGGAGCGAGCGCCGCAGCGCCATCTCGTATTTTAATGCGTCAACTATGCTGCGCTAGCGCCATCTAGTGATATCCCGTCACACTAGCCTTTACCATGTATCTCTATGGAGCGAGTGCCACCAACGCCATCTAGTGATCACTTCACGAACTAGACGAGGTGGCTACGACGGAGGAGAGACTGACCCACGGCGTAAGGAGCTTTGCCCCTAAAATGTCAGTGCACTGAGCTTTGGGTGCCTGCACTGCATGGTAAAGGACCGCCAGTGATTAAAATTAATTGCCACTATGGCATTTCTCTTTAACCCCTATGTTTCTTTAAGATACTGAACCCAATCAATCGGTCAATAGGTTGGTCAGTCAAGTTTTGGGGGATATGTTTTGTCATTTAAAATGTGCACTGTGTTGTGGATGGAGGAAAAATTTTCAGAGACTAAGGTTGTGGTTCCAAAACACATGATGTGTATCTTTATTATTTCTTAAAGTTGGGTAGTTGGGTACACCTAGTGCCGTTTTCTTCCCAGATACCAGGGCCATATAAGTGCAGCGCTGGTACTGGGGGGAGTGGACAGAACTGGTGGTGTCCTCTGCAGTATTCACCCTCATGGCTCTACAGACAGGCTTCCTTATGTGACCATGGGGTCAGGATCCTTGGCTGCAATGGCTGTCTTTGAGCGTGACTGGAAACCCAACATGGCAGTATGTAAACCTTTTGTTGCCTTACACATATGTAAAATTGGATTCTATGTTCAGTCTACAGCATTTCATTTTGCTCTTACATTGCTCTCTTGTCCAAATGAACTGTTGTGCTGTTCTGAGGTGATTAAGCGTGGAAAAAAGCACTATTGGGCATTGCACAGGAGCTCATTGCCATGAAACTGCATACTCTGTATAATTTGCTAAAATTAGTCTTCCAAATTCTTTAGTGAATGCAAAAAAAATATATATATATATATATATATATATATATATATATATATATAACAATAAGAATAGTTCAGGTATAGGAGCAGAATAATGCCTCTAGACCTGTAGTTCACCCAACTTCTCTCTGCATTCATGTTTTTTAAAGTGTTTATCCGCGTGTTTATCCAGCTACAACCTATGGCTCGACACTGGTGGGCTGGGTTTTGTGCTACCCTTTACACAAAAATGACTCTTTTCACTTCCTGAGCAGGCCCGTAGCCAGGAGGGAGGGGGGTGGGCTAGCATCCCCCCCCCCTCGCAATTTTGATCTTTACCGCAAATAATTACTGAAAAATAGGTACTTTCTGCGAATAGTCAAGGCCTTCAGCAAGTGCCCCCCCTCCTTCGAAAAAAATTCCTGGCTACGGGCTTGCTCCTGAGTAAGACCTCATTATAATGAACTCCTATGTAATGAGTTGTTGGACACATGGAAGCAAATTTAAAATTTGGTTGACCTCTAAATTTGGCTATAATGAAACTGGAAAACAAGATCCGAAGCAATATCAGATAAAGGAAAGTGAATACTACAGTTGAACCCCGCTGTAACGAAATTGGCAGGGAAATTGAAATAATTCACTTTCACTATAATTTTGTTGTGAAATGAGACAGCACAGATAGGGAATGCGCTGCAAAATGAAACTTTACAGTCAAAATTCCATTAGCCTACCTTGGAGAGCATTGTTCGAGGCTACAGAACCGCACTGCCGAGAACACAGTGTGCCCCGTGCATCGCTGATAACGTTCGGGGATACGATCACTTTCACAAAATTTCACCTATACTCCATCTCACAAGCTGTTGTCAGCACTGCCGAAGGTACGAGGCGTACACCGGCAATATCCTTGCGCAGCGGTATATAGTTCCGGGAGTAACTGGCTGATTATTGGCTACACTACAGAGTTTTATGATTGATCGCTACATGATACGGTACAGCCATACGTAACATGTTATGGCCTTTGCACATGCACGTCGTATACGGAGAATTACTGTGGCAGTTACCGCCGGTAACTGTGATCACTTATAGAAACATGGCAGCACCCATACAGCGCCGACCACCCGCTTCGATCCAAATTCACACTTTTTACTGACTTTCCCTGTCAGCAAGAAACAAGGGGCAAAATTCGTCATCGCTAAGTCAAAACATTAGGTATGTTTTGTAGAAATTATTGAGATCGGCTGTTTGTTTTCACGCTGCTAGGACTACAGACACGGCACCGAGCCGTAATGGTTTGATTTCTAGTCAGCAGATGGGCGCCACAGCATTAACATTGGTGATGCATTGACGATGCGGAACGCTATAAAAGCCTAATTATTTACTGCATCATTAATTTACTACCCCGCTCTAGCATGGTACTGGATGACGGTAGCGAGCCAATGTCAAGTGTAGATGCCGAGCAGACTCTGTGCCGCAGGGGAACATTTATGAGCGCGTTCGTCCTTATTACTTGCTAAGGAGGCTGCAAGGTAACTGCAGGGAAAGTGTACAGGTAAAGCGAAGCCCTGCTGTCGCATGCATGTTAACGCAGCATATGGTTACGGAGTCGAACCATTTTTTGCGTCAATCCACCAACCATGGAGCATGTAAATGAATGGCAAGCAGACGCTGAGCAGACGACGCGGTGCAGATGAGCACATCTCGAGGGGCATTCGGCCTCCCTATTGGCTAAGAATTCGTGTAGCTTCCACAGTGCTGACAACAGCTTGTGAGATGGAGTACAGTAAAATCTCAATATAATGAACTTCAGGGGACCGCAGTAAATAGTTCGTTATTCTGAAAAGTCGTTATAGTGAAAGCCCCGAATTGAAACATTCCGCCCATTAACTTATCAGTTCATAAGTTATCACCATATGAGCTATCCACGAAGACGTCGCTGTTGGCTCTCAGCTCGCGCAGTTGCTATTCACGCACCACCGAAGCACTTTGTAATAAGAGTGATGCGCTCAAAACAGACGCTGATGCCGAGAAAACTACCGAAAAAAAGGAAGCTCCATGTCGCCTCCAAAGCACAATGTTTCTTGTTTATTTTCACAATCCTTGCTGCCGTGGACACCGCAACTGTCTTGCGAGAGGCGGACACCTTAACTATATTAAAGTTAAGTTTCCGGGCGGTTCTTATAAAAAAAAAAAAAAAAAAAAAAAAAGCTGACGCGTTTCCGGCGGTGCGTAAATGGCACCGCCCGGAAAGTACAAAGTGTGATCGTGTGGCAACCCCGCGAGCACGAAGGCTAAATTTATCCGCGCATGTAGCTACTACGGCCGCAGGAAGCGCAAAAGAGGTGCGCCGAAAGAAGGAAGAGACGCGCCTCCGTTGCTAGGCAACACTTGTCTGGGCGGAACATGCGCTCGCAAAACCTGATGCGTCGTCGCCTCAGCTTTTGTTCGAATGGTCCTGCACGTGACAATCGCCACTTCCGGACCTTCTCAGAAAGAACAGCTTGCTTGACTGTTCAGCTCACACACTGTTACCCTGCCTCGGAACGAAAAAGCACGAGTCTAGAGCCAAAGTATTTTGCGGTGATGCCCAACCCGATGCGCCTTCCGGCCCCACTGGTCCCGGTGCTGTACTGAGCTGCGCCGTTCAAATATCCGTCCACGCGGGGCCTTCGGGCACAATGCGCCGCTGTAGAGCGCAAGGGCGCCATCCTAAACCAGGGACGAATCCATTGCAACGCATGCCGGCATGTCATCTGAGGGCTGGGTGTTACGGAAAAGGCGTGCGCGAAAGAACCTGTATGCGCACGCGGGCGACAGCCGCTTCCTTTGTGACATGCCGCTGTCACCAATTCGTATGATCGTCGCGCTACTTTCGAGTCTTTTTCGGAACTCGTGGAGTGATTATTGTGGGCGATTGGCCTTTCGGTAGGTGGCCGCCCGGCTGCATGCCGGGCGGCCACCTACCGATGCTGCATGCCAGCGTAGTTTTTCCTCAGGCGCCATCTCAGGTTTTCCGGACCTGTGCGCCGCGGCGTCCGCTTTCTGCGCCTTGTCGTCTGCTAGCCTCCTGTTTCGGCTGCCGTGACTGGATACACGGAAATCTAAGAATCCCAGATTTTGGAATATGAGTTCGTAGTACTCATGCGTTGTTAACATGACATGACCACTGAATAACCATCGTTATTCTGAAAAGTTCGGTATTCTGAAGTTCGTAGTACTGAAATATTTTTACATTGAAACTATAAGAAGTCAGCAGGGAGATTTCTGAAAAGTTCATAAATCTGAAAAGTTTGTTAATGTGGGGTTCATTGTAACGAGATTTTACTGTATAACTCAGCCTTATATACACGTCGGCCTCTACAAGCAACTGTGTTCCGGATGAACATTTGCCCAATGGGGCTGTATTCTTGGTCGATCGCTTCCGGAGGTACTATCACTTTTGCAAGATTTCGTGCAACTCGGCACCAGACGCATCAGCGTCCACAGCCAACATGTAGAAATATAGCTTTTTTCTTTTCCTTTATGCAACGTCTCTCTCTTCCGGAGTTTATCTGCACAGAGTAGAAATTTATTTGCACTGAATGACCATAGTCGTCAATCTGAGACTGTTTTTAATTGCTGTCTTGCAGTCCATTAGGTTTGATAATCCGTATTTTTTAAACTGCTCAAAACTAAAGTTGTAAATGGGATCCTGCAATGCACAGAAGTTTCCAAAGCGCCGAAAACATGTGATGCAACTCCAATGCCACTATTAGCATGTAAAATGCCTTTGGATGAGCTTTCATAATTAAAGGTTGAAAGCAGTGCGTCATGGTCTGCACCCTGCGCAAAAACTTGTCGCCATCTTGTGATGGCAAGCTTAGAAGTATTCAAGCTATTAGACTGGGAAGGCTTAGGAGTGAGGATCAATTGTAAATATCTTGGCAACCTTAGGTTTGCAGATGTTTGTCCTGTTCAGCCACACTGGGGATGTATCACAACAAATGATTGAGGACCTTAACCAAGAAAGTGCAAGAGTGGGGTTGAAGATTAATAGCAGTAGACCAGGGGTTCTCAAGCATGTTCGTTACAGGGAACCCTGCTGAGCTCCATAAAGCGCCAAGGAACCCCCCCACACGCACAGAATTAACCAAATTAAAATGACCTAATTAACCTAAGGCCGAATTATCCAGGGTATCAAGAAAACAGTAAATGAATGCTTAGGTCAACACGCTTTTATTTATCGAATGAATCAGCAAGTCTTGTTTCTATTTTGCACAAGAGCAGTGTGGAAGCTGAAATTTTTGTCATCTCATAACTGATTAGAGCTAGCAGCAGCGAAGGCCTCACAATATCCTTTGCAGCGTGGCCGCGGTACGGGTCTTCATCTGAGACACACTTTTCACTACCACACGCACATCCCGATTATTTTTTCGCTAGTGAGCTGGTCGCCAACAAATTGTCCGTCCATCGCGATGTAGCCGGTGCTCTTCATCTTCGACAGCTTTGCGCCGAGTCAAAGCACAACCACTGCTTGCTGCAACTACTGTGGACGAAACGGCGGCTGTTATCCATGCGATCATGGACGGCGACTTTGCGGTTCAGAAGGCAGGCGGCCGACGCACGCACCAAGTCAAAACGAAACTACCGTTTGCTGTAACAAGTATGGACGAATCTGCGGTTGCTATCGACACGATCATGGATGGAGACTACACGGTTTTGAAGGCATACAGCTGACGCGTGCACCAAGTCAAATAGAAACTACTGATTGCCCCAACCACTGCGGACGAAACTGTGGTGGCTATCGACGCGATCATAAATGGTGACTACGCACTTATGAAGGCATGCGACTAGCCGCCAACGCGATGTTACGCACGGCGATTAACGCAAGAATAAAGGCTTTGAGGGCACAATTAAGCATGAAGCGTTCCGATGTTGCTGTCAGTCACGTATAGCGTACATAGCGTACGATTGCCGCTGAGGACCATGGCGATGCGGACTGCGCCGCTTCGTTTTTGGACGCTAGCGCCGTTTTTGCTCTTTTGCGGCACGCATTTGTGGTGCTCCATGCAATTATTTTTTTATTCCTCTGGCGTATACGTCAGTGCGCACACTATCGGCACCTACCCTATCTACAGATAGGAGAAATGCACATGTTGGTAAGTTACGGCTTCCGAGATTCAAGTGCAAAAGCTTAGGCGTGCTGCCTGTTTTCGTAGGTTGGGTGGCTACAAACTGCTTGCGGATTTATTGCGCAGTTCACGCGTTGCCGTTAAACACTGTGATGTGCTTTTTGACACTCAGGCATGGGTAATGGAGGTTGTGTGGATCGAGCAGGGGCCTGGAACCCCGAGCAGGGGCCTGGGAACCCCAGGGTTCCGCGGAACCCACTTTGACAACCCATGCAATATACAAAGATAATGTTCAATAGGCTGGCAAGGGAACAAGAATTCAGTATTGCCAGTCAGCTGCTACAGTCTGTACAGGAGTACATTTATCTTGCTTAATTACAGGGGACCCTGATCATAAGAAAATTTACAGAATTAGAAAAATGGGTTGGAGTGCATACGGCAGGCATTACCAAATCCTGACTGGGAGCTTACCACTGTCGTTGAAAAGAAAAGTGTAGAATCATTGCTATCTACCGGTGCTAACATATGAGGCAGAAAGTTGGAAGTTAACAAAGAAGCTCGAGAACAAGTTAAGGACCATGCAAAGGTTAGCCGTAATGTTAGGGTGTGGATCAGAAAGCAAACGAGGATAGCTGATAGTTTAATTGACATAAAGAGAAAGAAATTGAGCTGGGTAGGCGATGTATATCGTAGGGTAGATTATCGGTGGACCATTAGAGGTACAGAATGGGTGCCAAGGGAAGGAAAGCACAGTCTAGGACGGCAGAAAACTAGGTGGGGTGGTGAAGTTGGGAAATTTGCAGGTGCAAGTTGGAATCGGCTAGTGCAAAACTGTGGTAATTGGAGATCGAAGGGGAAGCCTTTGTCCTGCGGTGGACATAGAATAAGCTGATGATGTGATGGCAGTGGCGATAACTCTGGCTCTGACAGTAGGCTGTTGCTGACAGCCAGTGTGGTTTTGGTTTCGTATCCAATTGCAGGCTGTTTTCGGACCAATTTTGTTGAAAAAATGTTTGTTCTAAAATTGATAA
The DNA here is from genome assembly GCF_013339745.2 of Dermacentor silvarum. NCBI lineage: Eukaryota > Metazoa > Arthropoda > Arachnida > Ixodida > Ixodidae > Dermacentor > Dermacentor silvarum. The sequence continues at coordinate 204,163,778 of NC_051154.1, read as the reverse complement.
TATGGGACTCATTCGCTGTGAGCTACTGTTTTCTCTTCGGAATCGGCCGAAAGCCGGGGCCAAGAATAGGCATTTTTGGCAGGAGGTAATGTGTCTGACGTATTCACTTTCCCCTAGCACTGCCAAGATAGATGCCACAGCTATTGAAGTCAGTTGCATGCATGTGCTGACCATTCATTTTGGAATTATTCGGAGATGGCCATCAAAATAACGAAAGTTGCTATAAAAATATACGAGTCTTGACCGGGACCTTTGGTCGAGATTGATTAACCAAAAAAATGATTAACTTAAATCTAATTAACAGAAGTTTGCTGTAGCGCCTTATAAAATCACAAATATGGTGGAATGCCCTCTGGTCAGGGAAGATCATTGTAATAATACAGTATTGACCCAGATAAAATTTGTTAAGACATTTCAGCTCCCTCATGTGATTGTGAACAAGGCTTCCTTGAAGCTGTCCGTGCTGTGTCTATGAATTACTATCACCTTCACTTTTTTGCCAAGACGTCAGATTTGCATTTTCTTCCCAACTCCACTGTTTATTGACACTGAGTTGAAATGCGTCAATATGACATAAACCGTAACAAAGTTAACCTCTCGGGCTTTTGAGTATTTTCACTTTCTCCCCCCCTAGTAGCACATGTTGATACACATGTGCTACTATAGTAGTGCTGTTGTGAAAAAACAATGGATGTTGAGCACCACATACTTTGTGTACTCTTTTACAGCTGGAAGATGGAAAGAAGTTGGTGAGAGATGCTATTGCTGCTGGTATCTTCAATGACTTGGGATCAGGTGGCAATGTTGATATGGTTGTCATTACTCGAGAAGGACTTACTCGTGCACGTCCTTATGAGGAAGCAAACAAGAAGGGTGAACGGTAAGTTACAAGAGCAACTTTTTTGCTTGCGAACAGCTAGTTAATTAATGTAGTGCTCCCAGTACACTTCCATTTAATGCTAAGCTTAAAGGGTTATTTGTTTAGTACAGTAAAACCTCATTAATTTGCATTTCACGGGGCCAAAAAAATGTCCGAATTAACCGAATGTCAAATTATCGAGGGTATCAAGGAAAACAAATGATAACGACCTCAACACGCTTTTATTTACTGAATGAATCGGCAAATCCTGTTTCTATTTTGCACAAAAGCAGTTTGGAAGCTGCAATTCTCGTCATCTCGTGACCGATTAGCACTCGCAGCGGTGAAGGCCTCGTGACTTCCTTCGCAGTGCGGCTACGACGCATCTTCATTCGAGATACGCTTTGCATTACCGTGCGCACATTCCTATTACAGTGTAGACCGCTTATAACGTAAGTCGCCGGAGTCGTGAATATCTGCACTATAAGCGGTACCGCACTATATAACCAAAACAGCGATTTTCAAGCCCTGTACGTATGCAAAACATGTAGACCAAGCAGCCGCGTGTATCCGTGAATCGAAGCGTGCGACTGGAATTTTGCATCCGTTTAAATTTACGAACGTTGAAAGGTTAATGTCCAAGTGCCCACGATCTTCGCATGAAGCAGACAAAGTAATAATTTTAAGAAATGTCTCAGTTTCGCCCGAAAGGCAAAGCATCAATTGCGATAGCAAATTGGTAGAGAGCTATAAGGAGTAGGGATAGTAGTTTTATCGGCTGCATAAACTTGACACATTCGCTTACTAACTGAATTAACAAGCGTGGTGTCAACGCGCACAAGCAAACATGAATAGACTCAATGACCGCAGACAACTACAGTAGAACCCTGCTGTTACGTTTTTCACGGGACCATAAAAAAAAAAACGTAAGAGCCGGGAAACGCAAGAGCCAGGAAACAGGAAAAATTGAGAAATGCGAAGTAGGGGGGTGTTGAACTGCACACAATATTATTTTAATTCTTACGTGCGACAAAAAGTAGTTTCGCCCGACAGCCGAAGTATCGATTGCGATGAGCTATACAAAGTAAGAATAGTAGTTTTATCGTCTGTATAAACTTGTAAACATTCGGTTATTAACTAATTAACAAACATGGTGTCAGCGCCCACAGGCAAACATGAACACATCACACTCGATGAGCGCGGACACGCGCAGTTAAGCGCCGCTGCAGAAGCGAGCGAAGTGACCTTCGTGCTGTTGTCTATCGCTTCAACCCAAACTGAGCGCCGAGAACACGCAGCACGCACAAAGCCACGAGCCGCCGACGCACCTACACTGCGTAGAATCTGCCCCACGCAGATCGCTTTCAACATACGGCCCGCGGGACTGCGCGCCGCCGCGCAGTATGATGCCAGAGCACAACGCTGCCTGCTATCCCCCCCCCCCCCCTTGCTCCCTCGCTGGTGCCTCGAGCGCAACGGAAGGAGGCGCGCTTCCTCCGTGCTTTTCTTTCGCGCACGAGACGCGGTCGTCGGCTCCCCTCTCACGCTTTCACTCGCACATTCAGCATACGGCCGCGCGGCTTCCCTCGCACGCTTTCACTCACACATACAGCATATGTCGCCACGCGCCGTCGACGTATGCTGTATGTGCGAGTGAAAGCGTGCGAGGGGAGCCGACGACTGCGTCTCGCACGCGAAAGAAAGCATACGGCGCGCGGCGACGGCATTATCGCACTTGGACTTTATACGGAACATCTATGAGCCAAATCCAATTTTAGGGCCGCAACACGTCATAGACATCATCTTTAGATAGCAAAAGCGGATATCAAAGGCCATACTTTTGCTGGCGGAAACCGAAAATACGTAATAAATGTCGCCCCCAGCACTTTGGGCGGCCAATGCCATCGTCAAGCAACCAAGCCAAGCGACATGAAAAGTCAAAATGGCCACTCGGGCCGGCGCGGTGTGGCAGTTCGCAACGTATGATGCGGGAACGGTCCCACAGTTGCGACGTAACAGCAGGGTTACCAATGCATTGGGTTCTATGGAAACTGTGCCGGGACCGGCCGAAAACGACGTAACAGCCGGGAAAACGCAGCACCCGGGAACGTAACAGCGGGGTTCTACTGTACTATCAAAACCCGGGCGTGGGGAAACACGGCCGCGGCAGCGAGAGAAGGTGCGCGCAGTTTATTGCTCTATCGCTTCAACGGAAACTGAGCAGCGTAAGCACAGCGCATACAAAGGTCAGAGCCGTGTGGAGATGGCTTTCAAGATACGGTGCGCGCGACAACACCGACAGCCGGCACAGGCGCGAACGCGTTTGTTGGCAGAGTAGAAGCCGCTCCCCTCCCTTCCTCCTGCGCTGCCTTCTCGCTTTTTTCCTTTTGCGTGGGAGATTGCGTCACCAGTTCCCCTTGCGCCCGGTTGCAAGATACGCATTTGGTGCCGCAGCGAAGCGTCGCCCCCTCCCCCCCCCCCCTCCCTCCCTCCCATACCCCCACGGCCTTTCGCGCAATAGAAGTCGCGTTTGCCCTCCACTGTGCGTTCGCTCTCCGTGAAAGCACGTGTCCCCCGCGCGCTTTCACTCGCACATACGGCGCGCGGCGACGATTTTATCGCCCTTGGACTCATGCTCCATGTCTCATGCTCCTCCGCATCACCCTCGTTGATCTCCTCTCCCATCGGTGGGCGCACCTCGTTGAGAAGCGTGCTCGCTACCACCCTTGTCGGCGAGATTTTCCCGCGGAAGCCGCATTACAACCGGTATTTCGTCTCACGCGGCTGCACTGTAAGCGGTATGCGTATACATGGAGTGCTATGGGAAAATTAACGTGAGTCTGAAAAGACCGTGCTATATCCGGTCCTGCCCTATAAGCGGTTACGTTATAAGTGGTCTGTACTGTATGTTTTTTTGCCAATGAGCTGGTCATCAACAGATAGTCTTTTCATCGCGATGCAGCCAGCGCTCTTCACCCTCGACAGCTTCTGCCGTGTTTGTGAGATTGCGCGTGTAGCCATTGCACTGAGTCAAAACAAAACTGTTTGCCGCTACCACTGTCAACGAAATTGCGGCTTCTATTGAAGCGATAATGGACGTTGACCATGCAATTCAGAACGCACGCAGCTGACACGCACCAAGTAAAAACGAAACTGTGTACTGTTTGCAGAAACAGCGGTCGCTATCGACGCGGTCATAAACTACCGTTTATGACCGCGTCATAAAAAAGCAGTTCTGAAGGCACGTGGCCGATGCACACACAGTCACAACAAACTACTTCTGTTTGCCCCAAACTGCTGTGGATAAAACCGTGGTCGCTTTAGACCTTTGGTCGAGATTAACCGAGAAAATGATTAAATCTAATTAACAGAAGTTTGCTGTAGCACAAAGTGTTCCGGCATTCCTATCGTTCACATATGATTTTCGTTTGTACACTAGGGCAGCTTTTGATTTTTTGCATCGCACTCTCCGCCCTCGCCGAGCTCTAAGAGTTGTCTGAATTAACCACTCACTGTCCAGCCAAGTACTTCGAATTAACGAGAGTTTGATACCATTAATTAAACAATACATACGCCTGCCGGGACCAGACGACGAATCCGAATTATCCAATTTTTTATTGTGATGGGAATGTGGCGAAATGCAAAAACACCCCCGTGTACCGTGCATTGGGTGCATGTTAAAGAACCCAAGGTGGTTAAAATTAACCCGGAGTCCCCCACTACGGCATGTCTCATAATCGTAACGTGGTTTTGGCATATAAAATCATAGAATGAAATTTTTTTAACTATTTGCTTCAAAATTATTCTACTATATTTACTATTCGCTTTGACCTTCCTTCGAACAAAAAATTTATATTTGCTCAAACCTACCTGGAGGGTAACAAGTTGAGTTGTGTGTCCCGGATAGTGGAAATGCAATTGCAAATGAGTTTGTGCGACTGCGTAGAGATGGCAGCATCTCTCAACAACCAGTGGTGTTGAATACACATGAAATATAAAACATAAGGTCGGCGCCATACATGTACGGCAAAAACCCTCAAAGAATTATTCTTGTACAACAGTTGCTATTGTGCAAGGTGCTTATCATGGATTTAACTTATTTGTAGTTATTTATATTGAAAAATACTTTATCGAATTCTTTGTTTGGTCATCTTGGCAATGTGCCAGTTATTGTCACTGCTAATTGTCATTGTTCCTTGTTCCATTCTTGCACAGACACCTGACCTACAAGTTCAAGAAGGGTACAAGTGCTGTCTTGGCAACCAAAGTAGTTCCCATTGAGGTGGAAGAGACAATTGTGAAACACACAGAGGGTGAAGCCATGGACACTGCCTGACTGTAATATTCTTTGCACAGTTCGAAATAAAGTGGACTGCTTACATTAGAAGGCAGTTTTTTTGTTGTTCTTTTGAAGCAAATACCGTATTTACTTGTGTAAGGCCTGGTTCCGTACTTACGAGTTCAAAAGTTTCAAAACAAGTTTCACTAATCGTCACACACATACCCAATTAATTTCCGCAAGAAGCTAGTACTACATGGCACTAATTCAGCTGCCGAGGATGGCATCATCACCACCGTATACCACATTCAATTAGAGGGTAGGCTGTGTAGGTACTAGGCCACTCCCAATTCGGCAGTGGTTCCTTATTCTACAAACAAACCGCAACTTTGGTTGCGGATGAAGTGGCACTGGTTAGGTTCTAGCCAGTGAGTGAGGTGAGCGGGAAGCTGTTGCTGGAAGTTAACCTTTAAAATGTTTGTACTAGTAGACCACATTGAAGATAGGACATGAGATCACGAGCTGGACTGATGCCCACGGGTTATCAGCAGGCCACTACTGTGAATGCTTACCAAGTTTGTGTGTGTGCATACTGAATGGAACAGCATAAGCTCGCATGTACAGAGGTCATCACACTTCTCTAGAATGCGCAAACCACGTTCTCAGGATTACGCTGGTGATATCTGAAGATGGCATGTGGCACAAAATCGGCTGTATGTGAGGTTGAGTGCCTAAATTTAGTTTCCATTTATTTCTCTCGACCTAGTGGTCGGTTTAAGCTTTGATAGCTTCTTTGGCCCTCAGAAGTGTGTTCTAGACAAGTGTGTTGATCTCTGTACTAGGCATGAAGCCAATAAAGCTCCAAACTGATGTTGCGCAGCACAGCCCAAAACTGATCGTGTTGCGGAGTCGAGGTCGCGTATGTGGTATCTTCACTTTATGACAATGTGCAGAGCAGAGCAGCCTAGGCCATGGCTTATTTTATAGAAAGTGCGGAGGTTGTGGATTCAGCGCCCACTGGCAGCAAGTTGTATTTTTCTTTCACGGTTGTTTTCCTTAATAACTCATTTTATTCAAAGGAGGCTATTCTGTGGCTGTGCTGTCTGTTAGCTTTGTAAGGCTATTACCAACAATAAATTACCCCAAGCCTCTCGTGGTTCCTCCAATTCTTGCTCTTTTTTTTTAAGTAAACATGTGATTTGATAAACTTGCTTCCTTCAGACTCGTTAGGTAACAACATTTAATATCAATAGAACCTCGTTGATACGATCCCGTTACGTACAATTTCCCTGCACCAACGGTCGTGATCGAGAACATAGAAAATGACTCAATAGAGTTATGCTTATTTTTTACCGGTTCATACGTTGCGAGACCGATGACTTGTCGTTTAACATTTTCTTCTTTGTTGAGTAGCAAGGACTCCCAGGATTCTCTACATCTATCTGGCTCATCAAAGCTAGGACAGGTCCAAACCGTGTGGACTAAGTCCGCTATACTATCACAATGCCTACACCGGGGGCTATACACCGAGGGATGCCATTTGCTCAACAGTTGTGGGTTTGGAAATACCCCCGTTTGCAGCTTCCTCCATATAACATCCTCGCTTTTGGTAAGGTTCTTATCCGCTCTCGGGCAAGTCTTACGCCCCAGCTTATAATGGTTAAGAATTTCCTGAAAAGTGTTAAGTTCGTCAGCGGTCTGTAGGGATTCCTCGCTTGGGGGTGTTGTCGAAACAGCGCTGGGATCCCGGAAAGTGAGACCTCGGGCCAGCGCAGTGCGCCTTCTCGTTTCCTCGCAAAACCTGATGAGCCGGTGTCCAGATTAGCAAAACCTGCTCCCCGACGGCTATATGTGTACAACTGCGGCTAAGATCCTGCCCGCATCAAAATTTCTGATTGCAGATTTTGAATCACTAACAATAACTCTCACATTCTTTTGAGTCAAAGCCAGAGCAATGGCAACTTCTTCCGCCTCTGTTGCTCCTAAATGTCTCGCGCTGCAGCACGACGCAGGGCCTCTGTTTTCGCGTGTAATTACGGCTGCGTATACTTTGCCTTGCTTGTATTCGGCCGCATCCGTGTATATCACATCCTGCCTGCCTTCCAGTCTTTTCTGCAGCACCTCAGCTTTGTCCCTTCGCCTGCCCTCGTGATGCACCAGTTGCATATTCTTGGGCAACGGGAGTATTCTCAGCCTGTCCCCGACTCGCAGTGGGACTTCGCCTGTCTGCTTAGAACATGCCTGGGGCTCGAACCCCAGCAGCTCCAGGATCATTCTGCCAGCCTGAGTGCGCAGCAGTCTTTGATATTGCGATACTGTCGCCGCTTCATTGAGCTCGTCTAACCGGAAAACACAATTTTTCAGCACCAACATTCAGTACATCGCCAAATTGCGATTGTATGATACGTTTTCTGGCCACTAGAACCCATGCAAACAAGAAAATGCATGAGGCGCGAGCGATCAAGAATAGTATATTGTAACGAATGGTTCAAGGAATTCTGAGATATCACTATTTATTGTGGGCCAACAATAAATAAATAACTGCAGTAAATAAGATAACGGCAAGTAAATAAATAACTGCAGCGTTCTAAGCAGGGGATCAAGGAGCCTTCTTTTTTTTTTTTTTCATCGAGCGGCGCTTCACTTTCTCCTCTTCTATTGTTCACCGACAACGGCCACATATGATGCGAGTGTGTGCGGTGAATGCACGTGCCATTACGTCTTCGTCTTTGTTGTTCTCACCAATACGCCATTGTCCTCTTGGAGGGAGCATAAGCCTGCGTGCGTTATTTAAAGATGGTTTCTGTCTTGCGTCAATATATGTAGTTACCTGCCACGGCAGCTTCTTCGCAATATTCGCCCGCCCAACTCGCGTGAAAATGCCGGCGCACACCCCCCAGTTTTTTTATTCCAGTACCAGCAGTTCTCCCGGGCCGTCGCATGTTGCATTCACTGCTATCGCCGCCAACTCTACTGCCATAAGCATCTTCACCTATCTGTTTTACAGCGCGTGGGTCGTAGAGCCGTTGGTAGCATACTGCACGCTTTTAGTAGGTGATAATCAAAACGTGCCGCCGTTCCCTGCTGCAGGCGACGCAATGTGAGCGTTACATTTCGCTTTGGCGTCATTGGGCGTTGCCCAGCAGCTCAATTTTGTTTCCCATCACCGTCTTGAAACACTGGAAACATTGCGCAATAGGAAAACAATACGTGTCTGGGGCCGCCGAAGCTCCACCAGCTCGACGGAGTCTCGTGCACAAACTTCAGTTGATTCTGTCAATTTTTTTAGTTAGTTCAGGTGAAACGTTTTCACGGTTAGTAGGTTTTTTTCTTGCGTTTTTTTCCCCCAGAACGTATGAATGAGGTTCTACTGTATACCATGCGTTCCACAAAAATTGTGCCAAAATTTAAAAATGTGCAAGTGCCACATAGCTGGACAGGACCAAGGTAATGTTTGCCGTTGCTTGGAACATAGCAGACTATTTTTTTGTATTTCACCTAATTACATAAGTTATTATTAATCAACTTCTCAAATATTCAGAGCGCAAGTGTCGATGCGAAAATCCAGCCTGAAAAATTTCCAATCCAGCTTTCTGATGCTTAACACGTGCAACATAAATGCTTTTTCTAAGCCTGAAAGAAAGCCCACAAAACACAAGAAAGTTGCACGGGAATTTGTATTTTGCCTAATTACATAACTAATTAATCCATGCAACTAGCCATGCAGATTAATGAACTAATTATGTAGTTAGGCGAAATGTAGAGTGCCGTGTGGCTGTCGCGCAGCACTTTTTCATGTTTCGTGGGCTTTCTTTCAGGCTTGGAAAAGAACTTTTTTGTAGCTCGTATTAAGCATCAGAAAGCTGGATCGGGAATTTTTCAGGATGGTTTACAATTTTCTCATTGACACTTTTGCTCTGAATATAATTGAGAAGTTGATTTATTAACTCATTATGTAATTAGGCAAAATAAAAAAAATTGTCCGACTTGCTCCAAGCGATGGCAAGCATTACCTTGCTTCTGTGCAACTATGTGGCGCTTGCATATTTTTACATTTTGGCACAAGTTACGTGGGACACATTGTATATCCTGGGTGTTGATTAGACCATACAGAATTTACAAGAATTGCCTGTGACAGATAGCACAATTCTAGTCTTTGAGCTTGATTACTTGAAGAGGCAGGCATTACTTGCCATCTAAATGCATAATTAACGAAATATTTTTACAAAGTTAATTACGGCCCATATTTCAATTTATGAACAGGAAGATTGCTAAGCAACTTATTTTACAAAGGCTTGTTATTGAGCCACAAACATATAACTTCACATTCTGATCTGCCATAATGTCCTCCGTATTTTATCTAAATTTGATTTTGGTGGCATTTATATTTCTCCCAGGGCATCTGGATAAATTCTGCTATTTGTAAAACGTGCTATAATGTCCCGGATCACTTAAATACATAACTATTGCAAAGTTCCTAATTAACTTTGAACATTGCCTACAAATTGCCCAGAACTTTCCTCTTATTTTAATGAAAACTAAACCATGTGCCTTTATTTCAACAAAGGTGCCGTGGACACCAAATGCGAAATCACTGCTTTCAGCTTAGTGCTGCACCGCTACTGCAAGTGCAAGATTCCACTTGGCACTGATGTGGAAAGGCATTTAACACCTACAGGTGATAATTTGGGAAAATCCGCTCTACAAACTTTAGTTGTAATGTGCAAAATGTTGAGCTAGACGGTGCCTCTGCATCCCGCTCTCAGGTTCGAAAAATCGGGCGTCTGAAAAATCGCTCTGCATTTGACATTTTTGCTACCGGAATATGTATTTTCAGGCACATGCAAAAAAGAAAAAAAATTGCTTCCCTATCAAATTTATACCGTTTCAGATCCTGAATTTTTTATTTTGTTTTAGCAGAATACTCCTTTGAAATAAATCATGACCAACAAAATTTTGTATTTCATTATATCCATGTCTGTTATATTGAGGTTAAACTATTTACTTATATATCCGATAATTATTTTTATCAGTGTTCAATACATTGAGGATCAGCTGTATTTCCATCATAGTATTAGATTTTCTGGATAGTATTAAGTCTACACCCATGTTGTACTCGTGCAAACAAAGTATTGTGCAATCAGTGTCCCTGGAAAGGGGCTAGTATTGGCCCACAAACTGAATATGTGCAAATGCTCCATTGCTCTGCTGCCTTTCCCTATAACTGTTCATAGGGTCTGCATCAGCCTCACCTCAGAAAAATGCCACTTCAGATTTATTGTGCTCAAGAAGAGTACAAGTGCAAGAGGACACATGCTTGTGAGGCTGTGCAAACACCATAAATGAAAATACAAAGCCTTTTATGCATGCTTAACTCTGGTAGTGTTCCACAAAAACATGCAGACTTGACTTTCTGAACATATTCAAGATAATTGGTGCAGAAACATGGTAATGTATCACACAGACTTCCAGTCCACTTTATATGTGCACAACAGATAAATATCTCTTAAAGGGTAGCTGAATCACTTTTCAAAACACTTTCAATGAATTATTATACTTATAAATAATTCAATAATTATTATTCTTATAAAGACGATCGTGACGTCATCTTGAGTATCGGCGAGCGTGATTCGAAGAGAGCGCTCACGTGACCCCTGTATTGACATCATCCTCGGGCTCGGTCTTTCGCCGCTATGCTCGCCGCGCGAAGGGGGCGGAGCTTCGACGAAAATTTAAACAACGATTGCGGCAATGCTGCGCGCATAATCGAGAAAATAACTGCAGGAGTTTAATTATACTGTGTCAGCCTTCCAAACCCCCGTAAATCTTCAAATTCTAAAACCTCTTCAGCTTCCCTTTAATGCTTTCTGCGAAGGCCAAATCTGTTGAAGAAAACTGCGAAACAAAGAATCTTAATTTTCACGCCAAGCTTATTGCGTTACACGTGTAAGAAAATTCCATTCTCCGACAGCAAATCAGAGGGAAGAATGCAGACCTTGCTCCTACCAGTTTTATTTCCACTTCTTACAGCACAAGATCTGGCTTCAAATATTTTTCTATAGCAGCATTTGTTTGTTCATAGACAGACTAACCCAATTTATTACCAGAGAGTCAACTTGCAGTGATGAATGTTGGACATAAAGAAAACTACATTAACTCTTCCTTTACCGCGCCCATTGGGCATCTTTAGCCCTCTATCAATGGTTTGAAACGCTGCTTCCGAGACCTTCCGCGCCACTCACGGACATACTATAGGAGGAGAACTATATTTTAGTTTTCTAAGCAATTCGCTTTTTTCCTGTGAGGCGGTGATTTTTAAACGCGCTCCAAAGTTTCGCGATCGGCAAAGGGAAACGCAAAAATGTCCGGCTCTGGAAACGGCGCGCATGCTTCGGGAGATCGCAGATATCACGATTCCGCGGCCGATATTATCGATACATCGAATAGCAGCGAGTCAGAGCACGCTGACTTTTCGTCGGACTTTGAGTTGGAAAGCGACGACGACGCAAACCAGCTCTGAACATCGGCGGCCGCAGCCCGGCACGCCCAACTATAGTGCTTGCATTAAAATTTTTGTAGCGAAATACCTGTTCAATGAAAATTTTTGATTTCTTCGGAGATAGTGCCTAATAAACGGCAATGCATTCTGTATATCTCACAATTTCATAACATTTTTTTCTTAGTAGATACAAGCGTGTCTTTACGAACTTTGTTCAATTTTATCGCAGTCTTGATTTTAACAATTTATATCTTTTTTTATTACATAAATCTCGTTAATAAAACTTTTATGCGTGAAAAGTGCATTCACTTTGCTTTCTGTTTATGGATTACATTAAATATTGAGTGCAGTAGTTCCTTCAGAAAAAAACATCTGCCGTAACATACAAAAAACACCTATTTTCCCCATGGTAGGGAAAGAGTTAATAACTACAACTGTAGCAGTACATCGGGCCACTCAAGTCTCTATGCCAAAATTGGGAATATGTATCTTTATTACAAGAATGTGCTGCCAACAAGCCAAGCCTAATAATGTGTGACGATTGATTACTGTAGGGCACAGCCTAAATTTTACAAACTGGACATGAAGGCAACATAACACATGGCAGGCAGGCAGGCAGGCAGGCAGGCAGGCAGGCAGGCAGGCAGGCAGGCAGTGAACTTTATTTATAACACATGGCAGTTTGTAAATTTTAGGCTGTGTGCTACAGAATTGTGACCCAGCTAGCTCAGACAAAACCTTTGTTGGTGTAATGATGGACACAACAATAATAAAATGACTGTGAAACAGGTGCAGTAGTGCATCTGCTTCACTGGCCGAAAAAAAAAAGAAAGTTACCTATACTGTTCACATGCAGCACGATAAACTCGGCATAACAAAAAAGGAGGGAAAATAGTAATATATTTGCCTCCAATATGTTGTTTTTAGTGCTATGCGAGTATGTACAGTAGACTTCAGTTAATTCGATCCCGACCTAAGGTGCCGGCCGACGCATTTCTATGGGCCCAAACTTTCGTTGTTTCGATAGTAAATTTGACCTTGGCCGGATAATTTGAACTTGGCCAGTCTACATGCCTGACCCCTGTGATGACCCTAATAACGAACCCTTTATACTGGCAGCGTCTTGGCAGAGCTTAGGGAACAGTGAATGCATTGAATACACGTAACCTCCCATCAAAAACGCCCAATTTCGGCCGGACCTAGCTATGAAGATTTTCAAGCAATAACGGTAGCTTACGATGTCCGATTACGGTATTTACCCGATAATAAAGCGCGGCTTTTTTTTTTTTTTTTCACAAGAAAATTGTATTAAAAACTGTGTTCACAGCGTCAGTATGCTTTACCGCATAACACAGTTGTATTGCGACAAAGCTGACTTTAGGAAACCGGCCGCCACTGTGCAACACAGATTAGACCCTTGCCCACTCGGTAAAAAATTGGGTGTGCGTTAGATTTCTAGTTTGTTTTAGAACTTTAATGTTAATTCTGCGTTATTTTTCTGCTTCAGACACATAGAAAGTGGGCGTGTTGATTCTGTAGGATTCGGGGGCGTGGTGGAATTGGACAAATGCAGCCAAATGAATCAGCGGTGAGTTTAGGAGTTTCTGCAGTTGTTCAATTCGATCCGCCGGATAATTCGATCAATTTTGTAGGTGGGGTAGAATCAACGGAACACGACTGTATTACGCACATGCAAGGTATATCCCAAAAGTTAGTACGTGCAGTACGCTATATATATATATATATATATATATATATATATATATATATATATATATATATATATATATAAATCCATTTCACAAAATTTCAGATACATCAATGTGGTCCCCTTCAAAATACTTCCTATTAGACGCAATACACTGGTTTAACGTCTTATTCCATTGTTAGAAGCACCCTTGGAAGTTCTCTTCTGGCGCTTCAGCAGCGATGATTCCTTTTGCATTGTCGTCACATCCCTGAAATGCTGCAGGCATGCCCCTGGAGCACCAGCTTGCATTAGGAAAAAAAAAAAAAAAAAAAAGTTGCAGGAGGCTAAATCCCGAGAATAGAGAGGGTGTTTCATCACAGTGATGGAAGTGCGTACCAAAAACTTGCGCACTATCAATGCAGAGTGCGCAGGGGCATTATTGTGGTACGGAATTAATCCAGTGCCGCTCATTCGATAAATTTGGTCGCACGCGGTGCACACAATCTTTCAGACGCCTCACGACCTCCATATAGAAAGCTGCATTGACAGTTTGACATTCAGGTACAAATTCGTGATGCACAATTCCATGGCAGTTAAAAAACATGATCGGAATAACTGATTTTAGAGCGCAGCTAGTTCTTGGGCACCCGTTCCTGCGATGAGCGTCAGCGTCGGCGGCATAACTGAGCTAACGAGCATAGCGAAAAATGAAAGCGAGCGCAGAGCGCAGCGGGGGATGAAAGACACGAGGAAAACGAAGAGGGTGCAGCGGAACCATGAGGCGGAAAAGCGGAGGAGAGTATGGTGAAAGCATGACAAAAGCGTAGTGTGGCGACGATGGCTACGAGATGGCGCAGTAGCACGCGTTGTCTGGTAGGTCTGTCGGCGGCAGTTGCTGTAAATCGCGCCCACGCGTCACCCACGCGTCACCCACGCGCTGGCTCTCGCGATCACCAGATTAACGAGGCAGTCGTGCCTCACTTCGCTCCGTTTGCAATGTGCCGCACGAGACAGATTGTCTGCGCCAGCCAATATATCACGAAATACTCAAATTTCGCGTTCGGGAGTATCGTAATCGTCGGTGAATTTTTGCCTTGTTCTCCTGCATTTTCTGGCTTTGGCTCACATCTAATTTTCTTGCTCTGGAACTTCAGCTCGATGTCACAATTCGTAAATCCAAGTTACATCGCTGGTCGACCCTTTGCAAGAATTCATTGCTGTCTGCAGTTTTCCAATAAATGCAACATTCTTTTCATCAACTTCTGCTCAGGAGTCATCAGTTTCGGCACCATCTTGGTGCAAACGTTTTTAATTTCCACATTTTCAGTCAGAATTCGGTGAATGAACGACTTTCCTTAACCAAGTGCTTTTGATATTATTCTAACAGTAATTTGGCGGTCACTGAGCACGAAAGAATGCACATGATGTTTTCATCTTCACATGAAATGGAAGAGTTTCCTGACCTTGCATCATCCTTGGGGTCTTTCTTCCCAAAAGGTTCTTCCCTTTAGGGCATCCTTTCCATAAGCCTTTTGCAACATTTTTTTAAAAATTGCTGCACCATTCGATCTTGCCCAATTTTACAAGAAATTTCATAGTGATCTTTCATTACGTTTGTTCATCGATATCCATTTCGACAGACCAAAAATGGATTGCACGAAAAGTGTGCGCATAAAATTCTACCTTGTGATAAGAGCAGTCCGGCTCGTATTAGAGGTTACCTGGGGTCCTTTCGAGTGGAGTGGGTGGTGCTGCTACTCTCTCCCCCACTTTCTTACTGACTCACTGCATGAACTTTTGGGACAGACCTCATACAATGCGAACCAAGGTTAATTGAAACAGCGCTGTATTCGTTATTTTACTCTCAGTTTTCTGCTTAATTGATATGCCACATTTCAAGCAGCTGCTAAAGCCATAAAACATTGTTGCAATTTGATGCTATTAAAAAAGAAATAAATGGAAGCAACCTGAGATGGGATAATGTAACAACTCTGTTCCAATGATATATTCCTTTCCACGCTTCGTCAATGGTCTGAATGGTCGTGAACGGTGGATGCTAATAAATGAATACTATAAAATCGAATGAACGGCATCATTATATTATACTGACCCTATGTACTGCTACTCAACAAGGACAAGGCAAGAGAGCCTACCCAAACAAGTTTATGCACTATGGCTGTTTAAAGGGCCCACACCAAGTATTGCTAGAAATTTTTGTTATGCACGAGATGTTGCAAAGCGCCATCCCAGGGAGCGTTTTACTACAAGAATTTTTCAATGGCTTTAGTAATATCGGAGGTAGATGCAAATGTAACGTAATGAGGAGATGGTGTGAGGAGTTGAGCTACCCTGCCCGCAGTAGAGGCAGTCTCCTACTGCCTCAAGCAGCACGTGCAAGCGAAATTCCTCTTCTGTCTGCTCCCAAATCAGAGCTAAGAGTCCACACGTGAGGTACATGTCAGGAGCGCCACCTCTTCATCTTTTGTTGCATGGTCCACATTCAGTAGCAGTGCAGAGCCCTCTTCCTTTAACAGGAATTCCCATGTTGTTCACATGGCTGCTGGATGTGCGATATAAGTGAAACCTACTAAGTCTTTGCTGGCAGGGAGACTGGCTGCTCCGACAATAAAGGCATGCGGGTTTTCGTTTATTGTTCAGCTGTTTTTGGAGCGCATATGGATATACCTTGCAGACACGATCGGCACCACATGACCTACATGCCAGGCTAGTTTATGTTTACAATGCCCAAACCTGGTGAGAGTCCCTTTAACAGAGGCCGAGCCACTGCTGATGTATCCCACAAGGTGAAGATGATCAGCATGAGTGTTATTAGTGCTAAACTGAGAGTGGTCATATATTAAAAGTGAGGATACTTTGAGGACAGTATGTGACAAGAGCAACATATGGCAGCAGCAGCAGCCATACTTGATATCGCCTTAAAGTAGCACCAGCTTTACTAATTAAATCAAGTGTCTATAATGCTGGACAACAAACAAAACTGAAAGATTGGGATAACATTTTATTTGACATTGCTTGTCTTTTTTTTTACATCATTATTTATACAGTCAACCCCAGCTACTCTACTGTTCAGTCACCAGAAGGAATACCTGAACGTCTTGATATCATTTGAAAGTTGTCAAAAATTGCTTCATTAATATAAAAATCTCGGTTTTCAAGTCATGTCATGAAGAAGCATGCTTTTCTGTAAGCATGTCTTGCTACTCAGAAAATGCAATTTCCTACAGGTAGCACAGTGTTCCCAAGAGTTGAAGGTGCTTAACATTCAACACAAAGCACTTCTTCCAAAGCATAACACTTTCCATGAAGTTGGCAGCTTCTGCACAGTTGTTCACCCAGATATCTCAGGCAAATTCAACAGTAACAAATACTGTGACGATACCAATATACACTTTATGTATCATTAAATCATGCCTTGAGCATGATTCATTCACAACATGAATAATGCGCATTCATTATCTCCGAAACTCCCTGAATGAAAGCGGGTTGGACAAGTTGAAATATCCAGACAGATCAGCAGCAAACACACCCCGAGTGTACTTTTCCGGGAAGTAAATAGTTTTGCACTAAAATGCAACACGAGAAGTAAAAATCGGGTGACAGTTTGCAAAGAGCTATGTGCAAACTTAGCCGAGACACGTTGCGTGTAGTTGGCAACACGTGTCCAAACATGTGGTCCAAATATGCCCACCACTATTCATGAATTCCATTGCTAGACATTTTCTATAGTGCTACCAATACTTTGGACTTGTGGACATAGAGAATGTTAACTTTGTACACCATGCAAGTTTATTGTTGCACCTAATGAGGTTGTGAATTTTGTAAGCACACCTGTACATCAATGCAGAATGAAAGATTGCATAGAAAGCCTTCATTAGACATGAGAAATTGTAGAACAGAGTGGACCCACATTCTCTCAAAGAAAGGGTCCAATTACGTTAAACATCTGGCTCTAAGATCCGGTATAAAGTTTAAGTGCAATGGCAAAAATGAGGGATCCATACATCCAGGTATTCTCTGGATCCACCTGCTGTTTCAATGTAATCTCAGATCATCATGTAGCATTTATTATTATTTATTATTTCTTTAGTTAAGATTTCATTCATTATTTCATTATCTATTATTTCTTAGTGCACACAATGGAGTTACCGTTTTTATTTAACAGTCATGCAAATCATGAGTGAGAGTGTATTCAACAGGAACTACATTGATTTTAACCGGAAATTTTCACTACCACATTGTTTAAGTTAATATAGCGGCATTGCAATGCCGAGAGCCCGTCAGAAGCAGCCGTTGGTCTTCCAGTCCCGAAATGATCATGGTGGTTTCATCACGGATGTGCTCATGTGTCAAAAGCGGGGACATGATACAAGAAATCACTATTTTCAGCCATGAAACATATTTTTAGTTTTCAGTTCCTTCACAATTCAATGTCGTATTTGCTACATATTATCTGCATTGTTGCCCTAAAAATCCCAAAATTTGCATTTGTTCATCAGCCAGTGTAATCTGCACAGTTATGGTGGGAGCAACTACAACATTCAACGCGCGCTTGAGAAGTGAGGAATACGCCTAGCGCTGCAAGTCAACCACCATCAGAAAAGTTGTTCTCAAGTTCTTATAACATGCTAGAAAGCCAGGATGTGGCACATGATAAGAAGCAAGCATGGCAAGCAAAGCCATAGACAATGCTACTGCTTCGCTACAAGCACCAAAAGGAAGCCAGGACCACCCTGAACACCTCTCATGGATTGTCCTGAACTTTCTCTGTACAAGGCTGTTGCCAGCGATTGCCTCATCATCTCTCTTCCAACACTGTCAGTGTGAGATGTACAAATACTGGTACAAATACTGGTCACACTTCCGAGAAACTCTGAACTAGGTTTTATCGTTTCATTAAAACTATTCTCGCTATATATTACACAAGATGTATCTAACTTTAGGCTTTTTTCTGGTATAGAATTTTTAACTGAGGTTGCCGCATACAGAAAAAAAAAAAGAAAGAATATATATAATATACAGGGTGTTTCAGCGAACACTTTCAAAATTTATTTAAGGTTGTCTGTGGCAGATAGCCCAATTCTAGTTAATGAGCTGGTCTACTCGAAAAGGCGGACATTACTTGCACAAGAATTGAAATGCATAATCGAATAAACAAAAATCCACTAATTAAGTTTTTAGCTAATTACCTGATGGCCCATATTGCAATTTACAAGTTGTAGCCATGGAGTTCGCAAGGCGGATCCGCTTGGAATTAATTCTCAGGATGACGCCAGTTTCGAGATATTAATTCCCGAACTTTGCAGAGAAATGCATTGGCATTCCAGTTAATTTTGTGCTTCAATGCATAAAGCGACGTTTCGTTAAGAAACTAACTGGAACACCAATGCATTTCTCTGCAAAGTTTGGGAATTAATATCTCTAAACTGGTGTCATCCCGAGAATTCGTTCCAAGTGGATCCGCCTTGCGAACTCCACGGCTACAATTTGTAAATTGCAATATGGGCCATCAGGTATTTAGTTAAAATCTTAATTAGTCAATTTTTGTTAATTACTCGATTATGTATTTCAATTTCTTGTGCAAGTAATGTCCGCCTCTTCGAGTAGACCAGCTCATGAACTAGAATTGTGCTATCTGCAGCAGGCAACCTTTGAGAACTTTTTAGAGAGTTCGCTGAAACACCCTGTATATATTTCTAGAACCAAAGCAGAAGAGGAAGAGTGGTGGTGTTGCAAAAAAATTGAAACATAGGAAACATAGCTCCACAGTAGCCTACATGAGACAATCTAAGGCATGAAACAAGCCTTCCTTTAATTCTCAAACAATACAGTTTCCGGAGCCTTGCACAAGCCACAACTTTTTGAAAAACCAGATATCGAATGAGACGCTTGTATTATTGCTACAAATGAATTCTCCAAGTTTACTTCAGACCTGGCAAGTACACTATATATAACAAAAGTTCTCATTCCTGCACCATGTCCCCCCTTAACAAACAGTCACAGAATTGTGGATATTTAGGCCTTTAGGGCAGTATTGGTTTTATGGAATACACACTGTGCAGTGTGTAAACAGTTGCACCACTCGGCAAATGATTGCAACTGTTTACACACTGCACAGTGTGTATTCCGTAAAACCAATACTGCCCTAAAGGCCTAAATATCCACAGAATTCTGTGACTGTTTGATCTCCTTATTGCTACAAACAGCTATTATGAGCCCCCAACTTACTCCGTACATTTGGAGACTCCGAACATGTGATCTTGAAAAGAACCCCACAGTACTCTTTGAAACAGCTGGACAATGCTAAGAGGCACCCCCGCAATCTGAAGTATGCAGCTTCTATGCAGTAGCCAATGTGAGGTGTCCTCAGTGCCATTCATTGGCAAGCAGAACACGCAAGACATGACCAGCTAGTGAGCCCTCTGGCCTTTAAAGGGGTCCAGAACCTCCCCTTGGGCTTGGTGAAAAAATGCAGTCCACAGATAGCATAAGCTGCTGTGAACATCTCGACCAAATTTTGCAGTCGTGCACGGCATGTCGAGCTCGTAAGCAGGTCACCTTTTTCTCAAACACTATCTTTTCAACAGAAGCCTACTCCTCACACTTTTCGGGCATTATATTTTGCCATATAGCGTACTCCCATACGCGGCTGCTAATGGCCAATACATGACATCAATCAAGAAGGGTGTTTGGATTAGTGCGCTTCTTCCTACTGCTACTGTGTATATTTATTGATGCAGTTTAATAAATAGAATGAAGCAAGCGAAAATCTGCTTTTGCCTTTCGATAAGAATTACGTACTCCTGGAAGAAGCCAACTATCGTCTGCTCATGCTCTGCCGCGGCCGCCCGCGTAGAGACTAAGCTTTGGCCAGACTGCTTATTCACTAAACTGTGTTGACTGCTGTCAACACCAAACTAGCCCTGAACCACACAAAACGAAGGTCAGACCACACGCCTGCTTGCCAGTGCACACTCACTCCTGGCTGCTCCTGGCTAGAAAGAAGCCTTGGCAGACCTTGCTTCGTATTGAGCTATTGACAGCGCTTGAAAATGTGCAAGTTAGATGTGGCTATTATCCATCATCAAGCTGGTGCAGGACAAAGACGGTCCGCACCACGTAGCACGGCCAGACAGGAGCGTGAGCGTGCACTCAAGCCATGCCATGCACCCACTACAGTTGCATGTAGCTGCGGCCTGCTATGTAGTGTAGGTACTGTGGCCAGTGCGAGGTGCTGCAACGAGGCTGATCACTGAGTGCACTGCGGCTCACTTAGGGCAACTGCGTTTGGCGCGTCGTAGGCTCCAAAATCGGAAATAGTTGTGTCTATGTGTACATCCAAAATCAAATTCGAACTGCGCACCACAGTGATGTTCAGTAGGCGGAGTGTTGTGAACACGCCCCGCTCTGCCGTAGCTTTCGCAGTACAAGGCATTGAAGAAGGAGCAGGAGCACCACGAGGAAGATCATAGGCGACCTTTCAATTCCAATAACTCCGCTTCTGCTGAACGCATTGAAGTACTCTTTGTGGCAAAGTATTTCTGAGCTGGTCTATTTTAACTTCAAATGCTTTTCTCAACTTCGATAAAAAGTGGTCAAGAGCAAGAATAAGGTGAACTGTACAGATAAGTTACCCTTCTCCAATACCAAAAAAGCCACTCTTACCACGAGAGGAGGCTTGGTAAGCCAAAAAAGACGCAAAAACGAATGACGGGTGGCAGCGCCATCTTGGAAGTTTTCACACTAACTCACTGTGACAAATTTTGACGTCTGATCATGCCTAGATAATTTTTATTGGTAAAGATGGACTACCTTGTACAGTCGAACGGGTCTACAACGAACGCCTTTACAACAAAATGACCTGCATAATGAAGGACTACATACGTGGTACGCCAACATGAAAGGAAACACCGAGTTTGCATTCAAAGCCAGTAATTTTCCTTGTGTATGCTCATGATGAGAAAAAGTTGCATGGGAATTCTTCAACAGGTGAATGGCATAATAGTAGTGGGGGGAGGTTCTGACTCACAGTTTCAAGAATCATTGTTTCAAGACGGATGGTGTTCCCTTTCATACTAGACGAGCACGTAGGTCTTGGCCGAATTTCGATCTTTCATACGTATTGCAAATGCCTCTATAGTGAAGACTACTACAATAAAATTACCTGCAAAGGAATTTAGGCGTATCTGATGGCTGATTTGTTACTTTAAAACAAATGCATATAGTAGCTGCAGCGCGCGTAGGTAGAGCGCCAATCGGCACAGCAACAAGCGCACAGGAGTGTCCGGACTCCATAGTATTCTATGACATACACACATGATGACATGCTCGAAACTGGCGATCGACGACATTGTCAAAACCATCCTGGACAGGAAAGAGGTGAAAGTAGCGGTAATAAAGAGCCTGCCAAGAACCAATTTTGACAAGGGAGGCAGTAATGACATTCAACACTCTGAATCTGTATCTTGCGCCACTCCTCGGTTTCATCGCGGAGCAGTGACATGAGTGCGATGCTGCCGTCACACATTTCATCGAACCAAGTTTGCTCAAGAAAATTCGCAACTCCTTTTACTAAGTATCTCTTGAATTCATGTTAAATTAAGGCTTTCTTTTGCTGAATCTCTATTGCAAGCGGTACGGTGTTCGATCTTTACAAAGGAGTGACCTGTATAATAAGCGATTTTTGAGGTCCCATGTGCTTCATTATAAAGGCGTTTGACTGTATTCTCAAGGGGCCAACTAATGCACCACAACGATCCAAATACAAAAAAAAAAAAATACTATGAAATATGTGGAAGTTGCTCCGATGACTAGTGTGAAATAAAAAAAAAAAAGCCAGAAGTTTGGCCTTCATTTTCTCCCTAGAAATCAACCTGTTATCATGAAATTAATGAAGATAGTTTTGAAAAAATATGTTATCAGTCTAAATTGATTTAGTGTTTCTCTTTAAGGTTCCTTTAATAAGTTCGCCTTTACTTCTGGTACATCTTATGCACTATCTTTACCAATTGGCAAATCTTGCAAATGGCACACACAGCACAATGCAAATGGCAGTGGAACAAAGGAAGACTGCGCTGCAGTGCTTATACACCAGTGCACATTCACCAGCACTGCAAGCACTGCATCTCAACCAGCACTGCAATATGGTGCACTACATGAGCATGACATAAAAGTGTCAACGTTCATCAGCACACAATAAAAGTATATTATCTATTCACTTGGGCAAAGCGGCAGTGGTGTAGTGCTTAGAATGATGGGCTGAAACTGCAAGATCATTGGTTCAATTCTGGGTATAACAGCTCTCAGATATCTTTCTTCCATTACGTTGTGCTGTGCTTAAAGCAAAGTGTGGAAAAAAAAAAAAAAAACATTCAGCTCATTACCAGCTCATAACTGCTGTTTGAAGTAAAATGTATGAACAACTTCTGCACCTCTACAAGGTGTTTTTCCTTGCTTTGACAACAGGTGGCGCCCTTTTGTCAAAGCAAGGAAAAACACAAGAACATTTTGTGCAGACATTCAGTCCATCCTTCTCACATGATTCAAATAAATGCGGAAAGTGAACATTTAAATGCACACAGTAATCAGTAATAAATAGCAGCTTGACTATAAGAAACAGGCCTTTAACACTCAAAAGTATATAAGAGAGACTAGAAGATATGCTGCAGACAGCATTTGGCGTACTGTTTGTATCATTTAATGGCTTGCAATGGGCCCAAGTTATATGGCTTCCTTCTTTTGCACTTATTCAATTTGTGTAGGTAAATAATGAGACATTCATACATCCAGAGCTACTATTTAGTCATTGATATTCTGCCTGATGGAAGTAGGCTAACTGAACTAGATTTTGTCACCAACTACACCAAAACTAGGAATGGCAGTCTTCCC
This sequence comes from Dermacentor silvarum, assembly GCF_013339745.2. NCBI lineage: Eukaryota > Metazoa > Arthropoda > Arachnida > Ixodida > Ixodidae > Dermacentor > Dermacentor silvarum. The sequence goes on along the minus strand of NC_051154.1, from coordinate 204,140,545 downwards.
CACTGGTACAGTGAAAATGCATGAATTTTTTCTTAATGGGGCTGTGCAACACCTTTCTTGAAAGGTGTGAAGTGTGCTCTTATTAAAAAGCACCCTCTCGCAAATTATTTTTTTAACAAAAAGCATTTTGAATGCACATTGTATGAATGGAGTTAATCAGCAATCAAACACTGCTAATGCCATGCCCTTGCAGCCTTTCCATCCTTTTTACGGCAGAAGCGATTTTTGTAGAGGTATCCCGCAGAATTCCGTTGCACGGATGCAACGGACATTATGTCATCGCTTGACATGGCAGCACCTCTTCTTGAAAGTGGTTCTTGATATCAAGGGATGAAGGCCTATGGTTAAAGACAGACAGCTCACGATGTCATTGCAATAGGCGCCATCTGTCCCCGCTATCAAAAAACACACTGTGCAGTGACAGATGGCACCACGGTTCTGCTGCAGAGAAATCAGCATCTCTTGAGAGGTGTCACCGCAGATGACATGCACTTGCCATTGCCTTGGATTGGCGTTGCTTTAGGCTACACCAGCATATATGCTCCTCTCGCTTGTGTATCAATGCTCAGACACATCAAATCGGTTTTATAGATATTTAATCACTTCTTAATGCATCCCACATGTGTGAGCTTCTAGTGGCTAAATTTCACTGCATGCTTCAGCGATGGCTGCATCAACTGCAAATAATATAATGGAGTTCGCAGCTTCTGTGCTTACCTACTTTGGTTCAGAAATCAAATATTCTTAAACTTTTTGGCCACTTGAACTGCACTCAAAACTGTGCTGTTGCTACTACAGCTGCTGTTCCACCATGCTATGCCCATTATTGTACTGAGCTTTTGTGTCTGCATAATCTCAAGATCATGTAGTGTGACCCTCCATCATGTTGCCCAATCTTGCGAGACCATAGTGTCAGTAAAGTGGCTTTGTTCTATGCCACCATATGGTGTCACCACCCTTTCAGTTGTGAGATTTCTCTGCTCTTGCTGGATGTGCTGCTTTAAAAGTGACATCACAAGAAATCTAGCCAGTGGCCATCGTTTTCAAAAGTGTGTAGCAATGTGCACAAAAAGTCAGTGATTCCACGAAGTTGCAAGCAATGAGCAGGCATTTTCAGAGTGAAATTGTAGGTTCCCTGCTGCATGTACAGAACAATAATTGTCTCAGATTTTCAAGATAGCAATGAGTGACTAGGCAAACTTATTTACCACATTCAAAAGGTGTTGCAAAGTGTATTTGAGAGCTACCGCATCATATATTTTTAATAATTTGAGGGAAAAGCTCAAGCACTATTTTTTCGAGTCGAGCTGCCATGGTTCAAGGTGATCTGGACATTTCAACTTTCAAGGCCTGCTTTTGTGCACAAAACTCGTTATCTACACAAGCACAATAAAAAGCAATGTAGTTACTAAGCTGTTGAGAATTTCTGCCTTCACTGGGATAATTATTTTGATAAAGATGGGCATGCCAATTCAGACAACTCCTACTTGCACTTGAAACTTTTACAGATTCCTGGACACATCCAGTCTGAAAGACTTTTTGTTCCTTCAGCACAGTAGCTTTCACTTGCAACACAAAATAATTATGGTTACAGATTTGTTGTACAGAAAAAAGAGGCCACCAGGACAATTACTCATATTGCAAGGCTTGCCTCCTGCTGACAGCATTAATATATATACGATGCAGACCAGTGACCACGCACGTGAATGTAGACAGGTTTGTACTTATAAAAGACATGAAGTCTTTTCTTTGCATGTTCAGTTTGGTCTAACTTCAGAGACTGCATTTAAAGAGACACTAAAGATCAATGCTAAGTTAGTTTAACAGTCTGGTAAAGAATGTCTTTTAACACTCAATTTGCATTTTTCTGGCAGAAAAAAAAAGTTGCTTATTACTGGAGAAAATAGAAGTATGTCATGTGACATCACAAATTTCGAAGCACATTTTTGCATGCCAGGAGCTGGTCTGGTTCAGAAATCGTTCTGGAAGCTCACTGGGTTGTGTCTTTAGAATACAATGTAATCCTTATTTATCAATAAACTAGTTCCGAGCAGATTCTGTCTCAAACTCAGGAACTAGCATGAGAACTTCATAGGACCATCTTTTGCTTTTGTCTCTCTCTTAGTTTACTAAGACTCTGCTCATGGCATTCCAGAAGTGTAATTTACGCTTCCAGCATAACTTCACAATTCACTTCAGTGTCCTTAATAAGAGTACGCCTGCTCTTTTGCACACAGCTGCTCATAACATATTTTCTCTGCTTCCACACAGTGCTATCATTTTTGACAACCCCTGCTCATCAAGTGCAACTGTATCTTGGCTTAACATAGAGGAAAGTTGAGCTTTTGCAGAAATAAAGCATCCAATCATACCATGCACCTGTGTAAAGATAAACTCTTTGGCCCTTTGTAGAACTGCAAATTTAGTGCCGAGCTTGTACATAAGGAACACACTAAAACATAGCAAAAAGAAAAAACAAGTTATATGGTTGCTGCTTTCCTCAAATAGAGGCTCTATCCTGAGATGTCGACAGCAGAAATAACTGCAGAAGCTTTTCACTTGAGAACAATAACATCCCTAACATCACACTGGTTGCAGTTCCTACCACACTGGTTGCAGTTCCTACCATCTTGAATGCGTCATTGCTGCACACATTGGCAATGAGTGCTGTACACAATGCCTGCATCTTTTTCTTTCTTGCTTGAGAATAGTGTACATAAATATTGTGACATTTGCTGTCATGATCCAAATGTTGCCATTATCCATGGCAACATTTGTATTAGGTTGCTCTATATTAGGTATGTACCCTCATTCAGTTGAGGTATTCTTGAAAGCAGCTGCAAGAATGACATAACTGTACCGTATGCAGGGATAATTTCTTTTGTTTTAGTGTAGTGACAGGTCATATAGGGCCATGGGGTATCAGCAAAAAAATTCAGCTACATACATGAGCACACAGTTAAATAATAGAGAAAGGGAGATAAAAAAAAAAAAAAAAAGATCCTATATGTAGAAATGCCGTCGGAAGCAGTAAAAAGACTGCAAAATTTTTACGCTTGGGGTTGCTTGCATGAAGTATTTTACCTGTCGGTAAGTTTACCCAGAGGCAGAAAGCTTCATGCAAGTAACCTTAAGTTGCTGCAAAGTTGTTGAATGATAAATGTGAAAAGTTTCACACAAGTTCCACTTCTCTGTCATACAACTTCCTGCGCAGCAACCTACTGTCACAAAATTGCGTGAAACTTCTGCTTGTGGGTTACCACGGGTGAAATGCTTAGTGTAAGCAGCCCCAAGTTCATCTATGCTTATTGGAAATTTGAAATGAAATTCTGTCTGCAACACTTGAGTACAAAGTTTCACATCCATCAATGTCACTGTAAACAGTTTTTAAATATATGACCTAGTTTGATGTGCACGGAGTGCATCCATGCATGTGTTTTCTGACGTGGTTACATTTACTTGAACATAGATAGCATAAAAAATTAACATACACTGAAGATTTCTTACCTCCTGTAATTCATTATTCATTACATCCGATTGTTTATTATAAAGCAGGAAATATAGCTTTTCCACACATAAAAGGCAGAAAATGTCATCACAGAAGCAACTGTAGTCTAAGCTGCAGCAATCAATGAAATACCTTAGCAATCATGCAAGCAAGATAGTGTGCCAAAAAACACAATTTAGTACCAGAGATGGGTACAGAGAAACAAAGGAAACTCAGTTATCAATACCTTTATAAAATGACCTTGAATAAAATAATATATGCTCTCCATCTGTATTGAAGGTCATAATTTATGACATAAATAATAAAAATTTCTTCACACTTTTTACTGATGTTAGTGATCACTTCTATCCGTGAGCCATGCCTTAAGTTGCCCATCTTGGAGATCTGCGCAAGACTCAATGCACTCTATGCAGTCATAAGAACACGACTGAAATGACCGTATTTATTGGAATATAAGGCGAGTTTTTTCCTCACAATCCTTAGCCTCGAAGTCACCCACCCCCTTATATGCGATGCTAATAAATCCAGTTACTATTTCAATACGGTGGCAGCAGCAGCACATTTCTAGCGATTCAGATTTTAGACAGCAGCGCAAATTATAGCATTAAGCCTTGGCAAGTGAGGCAGTACAACATCTTCGAATGTATAACCCGCACCGAGAGTTTGATAAATGTCGGCCAATTTCGTCTTGAGGCGTCTCTTCATAGCAGCGCAAGGCGAAATTCATATATAACCTGCACCGACTATTCTGGGAACTTCCGATTATTCAGTATTTCAAGCAACCCTGCCAAGTCTGAATAATTTGTCGGCTACTCTATATCACTGTATATTAAAATTAGTGTGCATATTTAAGTTCTTTTTCTCGGGTCCCCCAACTGTACCGTTACCTTATAATCGTAACCGCCTTATAACCGAAAAAATATGGTGTATCCTTACCAGCTTTATATCCTTACTAGTTGCTTTCGTACACCTCTCTAACTAGTTGCTTTAGTACAACTCTCTACATATCCCTCCTTGCACGTGAATGTAATGCTCATTACATTCCATTATTACACTCGGTAGCCATGTTTACGTCACTAAGGGCCTCACAAGTTGCACAGAGTGTTTTTCAGCATGGTAGATACGGAAGATCTGGCTTAGAATAGGTGCTGTGTCCGAGTCATTCAGCCAGCGAGAGGCACAGCCAGGATTTTCCAGCATTTGCAGCAGGGCTGTAAAACAAGAAAACAATTTGAATGAAACTTTTGAGATCGGTATTCAAGCCCTCATCATACAAGAACACCGTTCAGGAATGCTCACCTTTCTTGTTACACTCAGAAGTAGGCTACTATTTCAGAAGAAAACAAAGAATTGAACAAAGGTACACTAGTGTATGAGAAATATAGTAACCCCTTATGCCATTTCAATAATTTTTTTCTTTTTTGATGCACTACATTTGCCCGAGTGCCAGCCACTGCACCATTATTTTACTGGTGCAATGTTAAATGATGTCACTATGGAATAGTACCAACAATAGGTAGGGGACGTGCAAATATTTAAAGCTTTTGAATAAAGAATCTAATACTATTGTCTTAATTAGTGCGGTCTTTTGAAAAGGTTTTTTTTAATACTTCACATCATGATAAAACAAAACTGAAGCAAAAATTCGACAACATTATGTGGGTTATAGTGAACATACAGTACGAGAAGCTACGTAACAGATTACGCTGTGTCACTAAGGTAGCCAGGCTTTACAGCTAAGCTATGATCATTCGCACTCAAATTTCACTCTGAGATGGCTTTCTGCTGTGGGTCTTGCCAAGTACTAGGTATGGATCCTGAATCTGTGCGTTCCATTCATAATAAATCTGAATATGCTTCGTCGCAACATTTGATATGATAGCGACACCATATACTGCGACCATTCTAATTAGAGAAAAGTGTTTTTTTCACTCTGCCATTGCCACAGAAGACGCATATTTTCAGTTTATTCTCAACAGTATGCAAAGATTCTAACTGGCCCACAAGGCTACCTTTCTAAACTTCATCTGATAATGCATGACTAGTGTGCACTAAAGAGTTACTGGTATGCAAACAAACTGCTTAATTCTCTGCTCAATTTATATAAGCACTGCGAAGGAAAGCACTTGTTGCCATGACAAAGGCAAGTCCTTTGTCATGGCTAAGCCATCCTTCATTCACCCACTGCTGATAACTTCAAGTCTTTTTCCTGTGACCATTTTGTATAGACTATAATGCTTCATTTATACTTTTTAATAAACCATAAACCAATGTGCAGTGTAATGCCAAAAACATGCTTAAGTTGTGAATACTAGCATGTGAATATTAGTGGAGAAAAGGGCTGCTCATTACAGTCAAAGTCCTTTATAGCAAAGCACTTGGAACCTCCAACATCTTTCATTACACAGGCCACTTTGTTGCAAAGATCACGCACCGTATCACTCACAGTTGAGCAGGCTGAGCCCATTTAGCAAAAGGATACTTTTATTTAACATGAACGTAAGAGATACTTAGTGAAAGAAGCTGCTAATTTTCTCCTGCACATGTCGTCCGATGAAATCTGTAACTGCAGCCGACCTTGCGACATCGAGGTTCACGGTATAGTAGCGCCATTTGACAAAGTGTTCAGCCATTTAGCCTGCTGCGTTTCTTCTTTCTTCAGTAGGGAGGCGAGTGTGGGGGAGGCGTTTACCATACATAACTGCAAAAACTTAATTAAATTCTGGGGTTTCACGTGCCAAAATCACAGCCTGATTATGAGGCGCGCTGTAGTGGAGGATTCTGGATTAATTTTGACCACCTGAGGTTCTCTAATGTGCACCTAAAGCTAAGTACACGAGACCCCATCGAAATGGGTCTACTGTGACCAGGATCAAACCTGCAACTTAGAGCTCAGCAGCACGACTGGGCTACCGCAGTGAGTTTCCTACTGCTAAGTCCAGGCTTTCCCACGTGGTCTTTGTTGAGACAAGTGGCACTCACTATGTACACTGCATCTCAGTGATGGCTGAAAAGGGCAGTGGTGCCACTGCTATGTTTGTTCGGTGTAAGGCAACAAACCACCCATCGGGGACGCCTTAACTCCTTTGCTGTAAGGGCAAATTCGTCTTACTAGTCTTCCCTGTAGAGGTGTTCACAATACATATGAAAGATAGCAATTCGGCCAGGACATATGGAATCCTTTATACAGGTCCTTTCGTTGTAGAGGCATTTGACGGTAAAAGTATTCAAAAGTACAGTTGGCATCGCCCTTTTGTAGAGCGCGGGAACGGCCGCCTCTGGGGCGCTCCGAAGGCAGCCAGCGACGTCTAATGCTAGCTGCTGGGTCCGACATCTAGCGGTAGGTGCTGGGCATGTTTGGGCCCAGCAACCACCGTTAGACGTCGCTGGCTGGCTCTGGAGCACCCCAGCAGCCGCCGCTCCCGCGCTCTACACAAGGGTGACGCCGACTGTACTCGGTATTCAATTCAGTTCCGGTACTATTCAATTTGTATATACTATAGGATTTAGTCTCAAAAGTTGCTATTCACACAACCATAATAATAAGGTAATCTATAAGTTATTGCTGACAGGGATAGCTGCATTTATTAACACATGTTCTTGTGATGGTTTGACGAACTCATTTTACGTAGTATGTGACTTCATTGAACAAAGGGCATGTTTGAAATACAGCTTAAAAGTGAGAAAAACACCAGGGAATATAAACAAAATTGTACAGCAAGCATTTCAGAATGAAGTTGTGATGCGCAGTAAATTCTTAACACTGTTTCAGGCACTCCAAAAATGGCAAGATATCCATGCATGATAATGAACGATCTAAGTGTCCTTCGTCAGCTACTACAATGCTGGTGAAAAAAAAAAAAAAAAAACTCACAAACACCATTTAACTTTAATCACATAATGCAAAGCCCCTAATTTGTACTATGGACAAATTAGGGGCTTTGTTCAAATTCGACTCATTGTCGAATTTGAACATCTCAGCTGCAAACACATCAAAACGAAATTTGTGCATATCTTTACAACTGAGCAAAAGGACCATCAAATAAGGTGCACACAGAGCTCAAACAACTTCTATGAAAAATGATCACTCATTTTTTTGCATTTCTGATCAATATTGGAAGATGAAACACAAGCATGATCGCTAGGCCAACATGTGTTTTTTCTTGGTTTTCTTTTTTGCATCCTAGTGAAGCGGTTGTTCTGGATTTCGTTGTACCTCCTGTGATGTGTAAGGTAATTAACTTCTCACCAGAACACAGCAGTAATTGAAAGAAAGAAAAAAAAAAATCAGTACTGACACTAGAACTGGATTGGGCTGCCCAAAAGGCTGCTTCTTGTGACGTCAGCGGTGGTGTTAAAACAAGCATAAGCTGCAAACAAGACCAATTACAGCAGACTTCCATTAATTAGACTCCAGTTAATTCAATTTTTCGGTTAATTTGATCCTGACCAAAGGTCCCGGCCGGCGTCCATGCATTTCTATGTGCCAAAACTTTTGTTACTTTTATTCTAAAATTGGCTTTTGCCGGATAATTCGAAATTGACCAGTCACCTGACCCCTATGGTGACCCCAAGCGACACTTTTAATGGCAGCGTCTGCCTCGGCGGAGCTTAGGGGACAGTGAATGTGTAAAGCACATGTCATTTCCCATCGAAAATGCCCATTTTTGTCCTGCCCTAGGAAAATTTTCAAGCAATAACCGTAGCTCACTACGTATCACAATGCCAAGAATTATTTTGCACTTTTTATAATGGTCTTGTTGTCGACTTCAGTTTTCAAGATTTTGCTAAGGCCTTTGATTCAGTCTCACATCAGTTACCTTTTCTCAAGCTTAAGTTCAGCCTTGGTGCTAATGTTTTAGGTTATATTGAATGCTTTCTTGCTAAACACTTCCAATATGTTTCGGCTAATAGTTATGATTCTTCTTTTGCTCCTGTAACCTCGGCAGGGTGTCTTAGGGGTCTATTTTAGGACTGATGCTCTTTCTCATATACATTAACAATCTTTACCCAAGCCTCTCCTTTTATCAAATTGTTTGTGGATAACTGTCATATAGCACATAATTTTTAACCCCTGCGACTGTATTGCATTACAGACTGACCTTGATCGTATTTCCTGCTGGTGTGTTCTAACTGGCTAATGAGATCTAATAATAATAAGTGTAAAAGCATGCACATATCCCAACTTTCTTACTCCACTTATCCTGCCGATTACACCCTTTATAGCACACCCCTAATAGCTGTGACTTCTTGCAAGTACATATCTTGGTGTCATTATAACGCAGGGTGTATCACAGACTTTGCTTGTAAATTATATCATCAACAATGCTAATTGCATGCTAGGCTTTTTACATCTACTTCTTCTCACATGCCACCACTACCGTGAAGCTTCAACTTCATAAGACCTTCGTCAGACCCAAACTAGAGCACGCATAAGGTTGCACATTAGACTTAATGGTACATCATATAATAGGTCTAAGACATAGTGCACTCGAAAGAGGATAAAAGAGCGACGCAGAACAGATGCTGTGAGTGTGAACATAGCACCGTGCATGGGTTGTGTGACACCCTGTTGTCCTGTGTTGGGTGCGCTATGCCTAAGGCTGTAGAAAAAGTAGTTAAATAATAAATGTGGCCAGCCAGCATAGGCAAAGAAAAAAAAAAAAAAAAAAAACAAGACATTGTAATACGTAGATGCATTGCCATGGCTCTAGACCTTTAACCCATTGCTGTCTAAGCATCTATATTTGGCACCGAAAACCCACGTGTGGACCTGTCCCTTTTCTATGCACAACTAATCAGGCTCTAATCTCACTTCACATTGTGGGTGGCGCAGAATTGCCTGACCGTGGATGTGAAGATTGCTGTGGGTGCCAGCACATCAGCCAGTTTCGATGCTATCCAGATGAACTGTTTTAAAGGCAAGCGATCTGCATGATGGGAGCAGAACGCTAAGATCATTCAGCCCGATCCTTGCTTGATTCTGCTAACGTCGACATCACGAAACTTTCAGCAGCTGTCCTAGATCGTCTCTCCGCAAGCAATGACAAGCTTTCGCAGTTTACCGTACCCTAGTTTGAGGAATATATTCCGACCGGACATTTCAAAAAGAAGTACACAGCCGCAGTGGAATATAGTGATCAGGCAATTAGCATGCTTGCTGAGCTTCATTGCTGAATCGCTCAGAAAGAACGAGCACGAAGTGTTCAATCACAAACTTTAAGCACAAAAGGTGTAGCCATATCGCCCGCCAGAAATGAGACTCCAGCCAGACTTGTGGGACCCCGATTGCCACAGCTGCATATCTCAATGTTCAAAGGGGACCTCAATAGACAATTTTAGAATAGCATTTGCAACCAAACGTAAATGCATTACGCATGTAAAGAAATAGCGTATAACGTACATTATTTGGCGAGTTTAATGTTTGTAATCTTTAAACGCTAAGAAATAGCATTGTCAAAAATGGTGGCACCCATGGCTCCAGCTTCAGCATGAATTCTCGTGATGGCCATGCCCTCACTCTCGTTGACTGCCAAAAAGTAAGCAAGAAGAATGGGAACCGAGGGGCTCGATTTTTATTAGTCATAACCACATTAAGGCAACAGACAACGAAGCCAAGGAAAGCATCGGGGAAATTAAGTGTAGTTGAAATTGGAAGGAGGAGGAATGAACGTTTATTGCTAGAAACAGCGAGAAAGTGTTCTTTCTTCGCCCTAGGTGGGCGGCTCTCTCAGTCCAGAAAGCCATTGGCTAATGCCGCAGCCCGGGCTCGGTCCACCAGACTTCGCTGATCCTCCAGGCTCTGTGCCGTTAACATTGCCTCCCACGTTTCTTCGGTGGCTTGTATCGTTTCTGAGGCATCGTCTTGACTGTTTTTCTCGCGGTGTGGGCACACCAACACCATGTGTTGTAGGGTGTCTGGTACATCACAATATCGGCATAGGTATGAGAATTTAGTGGGATGCATCCGGTGCATGATAATTCCATGGACATATGTATTTGTTTGTAGTCTGCGGAGGGCGGTGGCTTCTTCCTTGCTTAATTTTGGATGTGGTAAAGGATATTCTCTTCTTTCGAGTCGGTAATGTTGCAGTATTACGGCGTAGTTGATGGGAATGTCCTCCACCCTCGTCGATTTCCGGATCCCGTGCGGCAGGAAATCCCGGCTGGTATGTTCTCGGGAGACAGCATGTGCTGCTTCGTTTCCTGCCAGGTGTTCGTGGCCTGGGGTCCATACGACGTAGGTTTCGGGTAGTTCTTGGCGTCTTGATAGCTCTTTTAGAATTTTCACGGCTGCGGCAGAGATTCGGCCTTTTTGTAAGTTTCTACATGCCGTTTGCGAGTCGCTCAAGATGACTGCGGTGTCCTTGCATGTGGCGATGCCGAGGATGATGGCCACTTCCTCCGCCGTTTCTGGATTTCTGGCCGGTATGGTGGCAGCGACTAGCTCATTCCCTTTGTTGTTGGTCACGGTAATTGCGTAGGCTCTTCTACCTGGGTATTTTGCCGCATCTGTATATCTCGTGTAGGGGTTCCTTGAGTATTTCTTGCTTAGCGCTCGAACTCTTGCTTGTCTTCTGTCTTTGTGGTGTGTTGCATGCATGTTTCGAGGTATTGGAGCGACTGAAATAGAGTCACGGAGAAGTGGTGGCAATCGGGCTTTCACGTCTGAGTCCGCTATAAAGTTTTCGCTGTATGCGAGTTTGCGAAGTACTGCTCTTCCTGTTTGAGTCAGCTTAAGGCGTTCCAGCTGGCTGGCCCTGTGCGCTTCACTCATTTCTTCCCAGGTGTTATGGAGGCCAAGTTTGAGTAGTGTCGTGGTTGAGGTCGTACTGGGAAGTCCTAGTGCGCTCTTGATTGCCTTTCTGATGACAATGTTGAGTTTTTCAATTTCAGCTTTCTTGAGGAGTAGATACGGGGTGCCATATGTTATCCGGCTTATAAGGAGTGCTTGGATAATTTGGACGGTTTCTTGCTCTTTAAGTCCTCTTCTTTGAGTGGTTATACGCCTAATGAGATGAGTTACTTGTGTTAGGGTCTTCTGAAGCTTCGGAAGTGTAGCTGCACCAGAACCATCTTTATGTAGGGTGAGGCCAAGGACGCGGAGGGAGTCAACTTGAGGTATATCAATTCCATTGAGTGTGACGTTGGGATCTGGGTCGACGTAGGCTGGTGGTCTTCCCCGGGTCCTTGCCTTGAGTATAAGTAGCTCTGATTTTTCGGGGGCGCACTGGAGACCGCATCTTGATAGGTACTGTTCTATTAGATCGATTGCCTCTTGCAGGGTAGTTTGCTGTCGGCCGGTTGTCGACGCTTTTGTCCATAACGTTATATCGTCGGCGTAAATTGCATGGCTTAAACCTTCGATGTCATCGAGTTGTTGCGGGAGCTTAATCATAGCGAGGTTGAACAGCAAAGGTGAAATGACTGACCCTTGTGGAGTGCCTTTGTTGGGCATTTCGAATTTGTCGCTTCGGATGTTGCCGATGCCCACCGTAGCCGTGCGATCCTTGAGAAAGTCCTGTACGTAATGGTAGGTCCGGATTCCGCAGTTTGTGTCTTGGAGATTCCGGAGGATTGCATCATGCTTCACATTATCGAAGGCTCCTTTTACATCTATTGCTAAAATAGAGAACTTTTTGTGGCGTTCTAGGTAGTCCAAGAGGTCTTCCTTGAGCTGTAAAAGTATATCTTGGGCTGAGAGGAGCTGTCGGAAGCCAAACATTGTGTCAGGCATGAGTCCTGAGTCTTCGAGGTATGTGGTGAGGCGATCGTGAACCATGTGTTCGAGAAGCTTTCCAGCGCAGGAAGTCAGGGAGATGGGCCGTAGGTTGCTGATTTGTAGTGGCTTGTTGGGTTTTGGAATCATAATGACTTCTGCGTGCTTCCATTCTGCCGGGAGCTTACCTTCTTCCCAGCAGTTATTCATGTAGTCGAGGAGCCAATTTAGGGCCTTGTCCGGGAGGTTTCGTAGGATCCTGTTGGTCACCTTGTCATTTCCTGGCGACGTGTTACGGGTCAATTTGGCAAGAGCGGCGTGAAGTTCAGGAAGCGTAAAAGGGCTGTCGAGGGTCAGGTTTGGTTCGCCTTTGTACGGTCGGGGATCCGAGACCTTGGGGGCATTGTCTCCGACAAGTTTACGCTTGAGTTCTTCCAAAATTTGTTTCTCAGTTCCTGGATGAGAGTGAATGATTTTCTTGAGGTCATGTCTTTGTTGTGTCTTGGTGTTGGTGGTAGCTAGAAGGGCTCGCAGTATATGCCAGGTCTTCTTTGTGCTGAGTGTGCCTTGAAGTTGGTCGCACAGTTTATGCCAGTTCTGACTGCTGAGTTTATCTCCGTATTCTTCTGCTTGCTTTGTTATGTGAGCGATCCGTTTCTGCAGTTTGCGGTTATGTTTCATCTTTTTCCACCGCCTCAGTAGGCTTTTCCACCGCCTCAGTAGGATGTTGAAATTGGAATGTAGAAAATAATGAAGAAAACGGAAATGAAAGTGGACGAAAAGATAACTTGTCGCCGGCGGGAGCCGAACCCGCAACCTCCGCATTACGCGTGCGTTGCACTACCAATAGTGCTACAGCGACGGCCATCAATTCGTCCACTAACTTGGGTATTTATGTTTACTAGATCTAGCCCTAGGAGTGTTAGCCAGCGCCACTCAGAACCATGGTGGGCGGATGTGGAACATCCTTTTTAGCCCGATGGCGTCACGATACACGTGATCTTGGGAGAGCAGGCACGTGGCTAATAAACCCTCGCATGCTACCTAATGACATCAAGGCTGTCAGATTCGAGACCCTCGTAATGAAATACGAAAGATGAATGGGAACCGAGGGGCTCGATTTTTATTAGTCATAACCACATTAAGCCAACAGACAACGAAGCCAAGGAAAGCATCGGGGAAATTAAGTGTAGTTGAAATTGGAATGTAGAAAATAATGAAGAAAACGGAAATGAAAGTGGATGAAAAGATAACTTGTCGCCGGCGGGAGCTGAACCCGCAACCTCCGCATTACGCGTGCGTTGCACTACCAATTGTGCTACAGCGACGGCCATCAATTCGTCCACTAACTTGGGTATTTATGTTTACTAGATCTAGCCCTAGGAGTGTTAGCCAGCGCCACTCAGAACCATGGTGGGCGGATGTGGAACATTCTTTTTAGCCCGATGGCGTCACGATACACGTGATCTTGGGAGAGCAGGCACGTGGCTAATAAACCCTCGCATGCTACCTAATGACATCAAGGCTGTCAGATTCGAGACCCTCGTAATGAAATACCAAAGAAGAATGGGAACCGAGGGGCTCAATTTTTATTAGTCATAACCACATTAAGCCAACAGACAATGAAGCCAAGGAAAGCATCGGGGAAATTAAGTGTAGTTGAAATTGGAATGTAGAAAATAATGAAGAAAAGGGAAAAGGTAAGCAAGTGTTACACGTTCGTAAAACGTGAAGGCGAAAGCCTGCCAGCTGTGGAAGAAGACGACGACGAACGTACGCACAGTGGCACGAGTGCGAGGGGCCGTATGGAAACGCTGGCATGATCAGTGGCATCGGAGCCAGCTGTGGAAGAAGAAGACAACGAATGTGCGAGGAGTGGCACGTGCACGTCTCTGTGACCATGTGACGTGTGCAATCAGGAACGCACTAGGCACACCTTTAGTAGGCCGGAACTGTGGAGCAGCCGTGGCTTCAGGGAAGCGTGCTCAGCTCGCATCCCGAAGGCCCAGCTTCAATTCCCACCCAGACCGAAATGTACCAAATTTTCTTTTCAAAGCCGCTAATTTACTTTGTTTACAGGAACCTCCCTGAGAAATGTTATGTCAATCTGAGTATTTTTAGACATGTTATTACTTTTTGCGACGTTGGACATTTTTCGTTAAGCGCAGTTCAGCCGAAGTCACCACCAACATAGACACCTTAGGCTTTCACCTTAATAACTAGTGACATGAAGTTTCACTTCCTCTAATCTCAACTGAAATCCTAGTTATGAGTGCACAGTGCATCCAATTTCTGAGATCGTTTGGCGATTCCAGCATCCGTAGGCCTGAGACGCATCCGCATAGCAACAACAGGATGGTTGATAATGGACTGTCTTGGCTTCGAAACGTTTGGCATGAGGCGCCAGACGGCGCCCTGTCTTTTAACGTCTTCCTTATGTTTGCATTCCCGTATGTTAAACTAAATGTCTTGAAGGGACGCGCACTGTAACATACAGCAAAGGTGCTTGTGTTTAACGTATGTAAGGCGACAAACGTTATTCTAAAACTGTCTATTCAGTGGAGAGGCTTCTGGGAACAAATTCAACAGATCGTTCACGTCAAGAATGATGTGACGCCTTCCACCATATTTCACAACCTCAAAAGCAGTCTGGCTGGCAATGCAGCAGCAGCAGCAATCGCAGGTTTGCCCACGTCTGAACCGTGCTACACGGACGCCATCGCACTGTTGAAGGAAAGATTCGGAGAATGAACAAAGATCATTCAGCACCATTTGACGGCACTGCGACATCTTGCGAAAGTGAAGTTGGCCAACGAGATATGCGGTCTGCGACGATTGTATAACGCCATGCAGCTATACATCCCCTGTCTTGGTGCACTGAATGTGCCAACCCTAACATACTCGGGAAGCTCATCATCATCCTTCAGCAGGCTCTTCACGATGTCACTCAATTTCACACAAGAAAATCAAAGCATCACTTTCAGGGCCCAATTATCTGACAGCCACTGTACACAAGCCTCTGCGTCAGTTCCGCCATCAGCTTCGTCAGACACCGAACCATGGTGGAAGATATATAGATCGGGACACATCACGGGCGATGCACAGGGGACAAGCGACCCAGATAAAGTACCAGCCACGCTCCTGTGAACCGAGCCGCTGATCACAGCCTCAGCCCGGCCTAGCAGTGAAACTTCGACAGAAGAAACAAAAACATACATGAAAGATCTCGTTGTGATAGCAATCAGATGACATCGCGTGGCTCGTTTGTGTCGCACACGCCGTTCGCATGGCCTGAACTGTTCCTTACGTCGTCGCCAGCAGCATCGTCGTAGCTCTTTAAGCACGCTGACTGCGATTTTACGCCAGCACTGCCCCAGCGGCACGGTGGTGATCGGTAAACTGCAGTGATGGGTCGCAAGTGCTTCGTTGAAAACTGCAACAGTGGCTACGCAACAGTAGCACGCATGCATGCATGCATCCTTGCAAGGATGTAGCCGTGGAATCCAGCGTGGTTGGCTAGTAATGTTTTTGCACTAAAACAATGGAACACGCAGACAAATCAAGAGCGAGTAAACGACTGAGTGAATTAATGGTATAATAAGCAAGTGCACGGAAGTATGAACAAGCGGTGTGTACGAAAGCTGGAACAAATGCTGCAATCATTTAAGGAACAAACGAGCGAGCGAACTAGCGAACAAACAATCAGGGTGTGGCATGGGCGAACCAGTGAGCAGGCAAACTAACGTACGAAGAAAAGGACAAGCCAACGGACCAGAGAACAAAAGAGACGAGCGAAGGTTACGGCTCCTTTATCAGGGCGCCGGTGCTTACTCGTGTAGCAGGTTCAAATAACCCATCAGAAGGCATTGCCTTCTACGTTTCTACATTCTCTTTCTACACTGCCTTGTTTTTGAAGATACCCCGTACTCTGGAATTGGCTTGCTAATAGGCTCGGACTACCTATGGCAAGTCGTCACAGGTGAAGCCATCTGCTGCCCATATGTTTCAGGCCTCTTCGCGATAGACAATATTCGGTCGAACAATCCCAGGAGCAGTCTGTCAAAACACTCTTTTAGACTCTGGCACTCATCTCCTTGTCAGCATCTTCCGAGGAGACATTATAGAAGAAGAATCCACAGCAGAAATTTTTCAGTCTTTCTGCAAATAGAGTCATCACTGACTCGACCAAGATCCCTCTGAAAAGTACCTTGTACAGTTCAAGGGTAGTGTCAAAAAGTCCAGTTGCAGATACACAGTTGCACTGCTGTGGAAAGACAACCACAAACATCTTTTGGGGGAGAACCGTGATACAGCTGTCAACCACCTTCAGAAGCTTGTCAAAGGACTTTTTCACCATAATGGTCTACTCGTGAAATATGACAGCACAAGGCCACACGGGCAGTTGGGGCATGCTGAAGTTCTGCTCAAAGTGACCTCTGACGACAACAGGCTATATTACACGCCACCTCGAGAGGACATCCGAGAAGATTCCCTGACAACGAAGTTGCGAGTTGTGCTCAACGCGTCATCGCATGTAAAAAAAAAAATCTGTCGCTCAAGGATTGTTTGGAAAAAGAGACAAACCTAATACTGGATTTGCTTGAAGTTTTGCTTTGTTTTCGGTGGTTTCCATTAGCCATAACTGCTGACATTACGGATGAGGAAGAGCGGCTAGAAAGATTGACAAGTTCAGCAGCAATCGGGGTTATGCTCTTCGGGACTCCTATGGAATGCTGAACTACCCAGCTAAATTGAAGCTGCATGGAAGGAATGGTTCGCTGAAGTCACTCAGCTGAAGGTGATCAAGGTTCATATGTCCGGACAGTGAGGAACGGACTCACGTGAAGAGCTGAGAACTCTACTTCGACAAGTAGAGGCTGTGACCAACTCCTGTCCTCTGGCCTATGCATATTCACAAGCTCGACAGCCACTCCCAATATGCTCGGCATGCTCTTTGGTTGGAAATTCAATCCTCCCTAATCCTGACCCAACTTCTTTCAGCGTCTCGAACTGTGCGCAGGCTGCTTGAAGAGATGAAATCCAGAAGCTTCAGCAGCTAAGAGGTTTTTCACAGGTTCATCACTGTGAAAACAACAGGAACGATGGATGGAGTATCTCCTGAAATTGGAATCTCTGCAGCATTACCCTGGAAGACCTGACCAAAGTGTGAAGGTGCACGATGTCATTTTGCTGCAGGACAACAGCAAGTCTCAATGTTTTTGGCACCTGGCTTGAGTGCTGCAAGCATATCCCTGCAACAATGAATTGGTGCAGGCTTGCTGCATGAAGACGCAGGGCAGCAGAGTCCTCAAAAAGGCCATTTAAATTCTGCATCGCCTGGAGATGCCAACTGCTTCTTGGGAGGGGCAGGATGCAGAAAAAGAAGGTAAATAATAAATGCGGCCAGCCAGTGTAGGCAAAGAAAAACTAAGAAGACACTGGAATACGTAGGTGCTACGCCATGGCTCCCACCTAGGTATACAGTGTAGACTGCTTATAACGTAAGTCGCCGGAGTCGTGAGTATCTGCACTATAAGCGGTACCGCACTATAACCAAAACAACAATTTTCAAGCCCTGCACGTATGCAAAACATGTAGACCAAGCAGCCGCGCGTATCCGAGAATCGAAGCGTGTGACTGGGAGTTTTGCATCCGTTTGAATTTACGAACATTGAAAGGTTAATGTCCAAGTACCCACGATCTTCGCATAAAGCAGACAAAGTAATAATTTAAAAGAAAGTCTCAGTTTCGCCCGAAAGGCGAAGCATCAATTGCGATAGCAAATTAGTAGGGAGCTATAAGGAGTAGGGATAGTAGTTTTATTGGCTGCATAAACTTGACACATTCGCTTACTAACTGAATTAACAAGCATGGTGTCAACGCGCACAAGCAAACATGAATAGACTCGATGACCGCAGACAACCACTGTCAAAACGCGGGCGTGGGGAAACGCGGCTGCCGCAGCGAGCAATGGTTCGTGCGGTCTATCGCTTCAACGGAAACTGAGCGTCGTAAGCACAGCGCATACAAAGGTCAGAGCCGTGTGGAGATCGCTTTCAAGATACGGTGTGCGCGACAACACCGACAGCCGGCACAGGCGTGAACGCTTTTGTTGGCAGAGTAGAAGCCCCCCTCCCTCCCTCCCTCGCTCCCGTGCTGCCTTCCTGCTTTGCTCCTTTCGCGTGGGAGAGATTGCGTTGCCAGCTCCCCTTGCCCCCGGTTGCAAGATACGCATTTGGTGCCGTAGCACAGAGTCGCCCCACTCCCCCTCCCTCCCATATCTCCCACGGCCTTGGAAGTCGCGTTTGCTCTCCGCTGTGCGTTCGCTCTCCGTGAAGACGCGCGTCACCTTCGCGCTTTCACTCCCACATACGGCGCGCGGCGACGATTTTATCGCCCTTGGACTCATTCTCCACGCTTCTCGAGCACGCTTCTCCTCCGCATCGCCCTCGTTGAGAAGCGTGCTCGCTACCGCCCTTGTCGGCGAGATTTTTCCCGCGGAAGCCGCATTATAACCGGTATTTCGCCTCACGCGGCTGCACTGTAAGCAGTATGCGTATACATGGAGTGCTATGGGAAAATTAACGGGAGTCTGAAAAGACCGTACTATATCCGGTCCTGCGATATAAGCGGTTACGTTAGAAGTGGTCTATACTGTATTTCTATCCGGTTGCCGTCTAAGCATCTATAAAGGCGTTTAGTTTGAGTATGCCTACTAAATTTGAGTTTAGTTTGAGTAGGCCAGGTAACAATAACAAACCTTTTAAAATCCATCCAGAATTGCAGCACCAGGTTTATTCTTTCTAACTACAATCATTATTCTAGAGTTTCCTCAATGAAACTAGTGCTTGAACTACAAGACCTCGATTTGCACCGAAATCGTTCTCTACTGTGCCTCTTCAAAATGTTTTCTTTCAGTCAGACCCTTAAGGAGGAGTTACTTTATCAGCCATCGTACGTATCATCTCGCATTGATCATTCCACAAAAGTTGGTGTACCCTTTTTTGGCACCAAAATTAACCCTGACTCATTTGTATAAAGAACCTCTGAAGACTGGAACCATCATCACCCTGCCTCCATCATTGCCATCTCTAACTCCAAGAAATTGTATACAGCCACTAAAACTCATATCTGTTCTTGCCTCTCCTCTCTGTAAAGCCTTTGGGCAACAGAGAGTATGAAAATAAATAATTTAATTTTGTGGCTTACAGAAGCTCCTTTGATTTATTGTTTATTGGGTACCTGCATTCCTGCAGAGGGGGAATGCACAGAGTTACAACACTGATAACATGTGTAATTAGACATTTAACACATGAACAAAGGCATCATCTGATACAGAAAACACAACTTCAAAGATTGCTCCAATCGAGAGTGATAAAAACTAAAGAAGAATGAAGAATTTCGCTAGTTTTCATGCTGAATTTCCTTCTTTCTCAGTAGTTTTACAATTGAACCTACTTAGTATAACAATATTCAAGTGCATAGAAACCCACTGTTATAACTAGGACTCCGTGTTTTCGGATAAATCCGAAAAAATCCGATAAACACTCACTGGTAAAATTTTTGACAATTCGGATTTATCCGATAAACTCCGATTTTAATGGCCAATATGATCCTGTTCCGTTCTTTATCGAAAGGGCATGTTCTAAGCAGTCATTGATACATCGCCCGGTTTGGCCGATATAAACTACCTCACGTCAAAAGTATCTCATAGACCGCACCCATCACAGATTTAACAAAGGGCTTGTCGCGCACGGAGCGAGGGACGTATGACCACTCAACGACTGTCGCAGACCTTCATAGATCCTACGCTGCTGTCGCTGAAAAGTGGAGACAGACAGTTGAGAGGAACCTTTGAGATGCACTCCAGTACACCAGTGAATTGTTTTTGTATAGTGTTCAAATTGTGAATCCAAATGTGAAGCATGAGCTACCCCAGTAGTTCCTTAGGACCTTAATAAAGTTTGCTAACTGACTGACTGATGAGCTACCCCATGCGTTTGAAACCTATGAGCCGATTTTTAAGTTAGTGTTTCTTGAAACTAATGACATGAGCCAGCTGATGAGCGATTTCTCGAACTATCACAGCTATGAAATCAGTAACATTGTTGAACCCTGGTCGTTTTGGAGACTTCACACTGTCCAGTGGCCAGTGCTTCCTCGCTGCAAGCTGAATCTTCTGGCTCTCCCTGTTTCTAGCGCGAACGTTGAAAGGGCATTTTCAAAACTGAGAATCATCAATCGAAAATAGCGCGCTTCCATCAGTGACAGTAACCTCGTAAAGTATGCTTGCGTCTATTACAACAAGCTTTAAGGTTGTAATACGCACAAACGTAGGTGTTTTGTATTCAAGTATTTGTGCTTGTGTGTATATGTGCTAATGCGTTCAAACCTTCCAGACAACTAAAATACAGTGGAACCTCGATGATACGAATCTCACAGGGTCACGAAAAATATTCGTATTAGCCAAAATTCGTATCATCGAAACACAATTAAAACTAGCTAAATTAAAGAGTCAGAGGTGAACTCACTCAGGCACACGCACGTAAAAAGCATTTACAGTATAGATCACTTATAACGTAACCGTTTATAGTGAAGAACTGGCTACAATGCGGCCTTTTCCGACTCCCGTTTACCCTCCCATAAAACTCCATGTATACGCATACCGCTTACAGTGCAGCCGCGTGAGACGAAATACCGATTATAATGCGGCTTCCGCGGTAAAATCTCGCTGACAAGGGCGGTAGCGAGCACGCTTCTTAACGAGGTGCGCCCACCGATGGGAGAGGAGATCAACGAGGGCGATGCGGAGGAGGAGCATGAGACGTGGAGCATGAGTCCAAGGGCGATAAAATTGTCGCCGCGCGCCGTATGTGCCAGTAAAAGCGCGCGGGGGATGCGCGCCTTCACGGAGAGCGAACGCAAAGCGGAGAGAAAACGCGACTTCCGTGGCGCGAAAGGCTGTGGGGGTAAGAGAGGGAGGGGGAGGGGGGCGTGGCGACCCTGTACTACGGCAATCTCCCACACGAAAGGCGCAAAGCGGGAAGGTAGTGCAAGAGGGAGGGAGTGGGGGCGGTTTTTACTCTGCCAACAAATGCGTTCTTGTACTTTGCGCCTGTGCCGGCTGTCGGTGTTGTCGCGTGCACCGTATCTTGAAAGCGATCTCCATACGGCTCTGACCTTTGTATGCGCCGTGCTTACGCCGCTCAGTTTCCGTTGAAGCGATAGACCGCACGAGCCTTCGCTTGCTGCGGCGGCTGCACGTGGGAAAGAGCAAAGAGACAAAAGGAAAAGCACAAAAGCAACAAAAGCGCCGCTTCAAACTCTTCGCGCCCAGTCGCGGTTTTCGCGCTGTCCGGCGACGCGTTCGCACCTCCGCATCAAAAGAGAAAGGGAAAACGCGCGTAACTGCTCGCTGTTCTCTTTCGCGGCTGTCGGTGGGGCGGCGTTTATTTGTATCAACCGACGCGGGTCGAAAATCTATTCGTAACAACTGTTCTCTAGCACGTTGCAAAGTAATGGGGCTCGGCCGGGACCTCAGAAAAATTCGTATCATCCAGAAATTCGTATTAGCCGTGATCGTATCATCGAGATTCCACTGTACGCTTCGTGTGTTCTGATGTTTTCGTGTTCAGATATCATTTCATCTAAGATTTTGGAGTATTGAGAATAATGCAAAATTAAACTCCGAATATCAGAGAATTGGTGATTTACGAGAAATAAACTCCGAAAACACGGAGCCCTAATTATAATCAATAATTGTTTTAACCGGGTTGCATGAAAAAAGCAGAGAGGACAAACATTCAAACATCTTAATTAGACGAAAAGAAGTACAGTCGAACCCACTAATGGCACTACTGGGTTTAACATTACTCAGATGTAACCACGGAGTAAGATAAACAGGAGCGCCGACTCCGCCGCCGCGCAACGCATTCGCTCGGGACAAACCGTGCAACGCAAATTATACATCGCGTAGCGCCATCTGTCGAGGCGCGTGGAAAACACTCAACAGCTTGCTTCCATGTGCGCACGCGCTGAGTGGCGGAGACCGGCGGCGACGGCGGCGCAGAACGGGCAGCGCGGCACCCGCAGAGCGTGTCGTCTGCTACAAACGTGGACCCTCGGCCGTCTCAATTTGACAGCAATCAAACACAAAAAATATATGCGCACAAATAATAAAAGCGCAAATAAACACGCGGTAGCGCTTTTATGCATGCATACGGAACATATTAAGAAGTCTTTAGAGGAAACAGACGATAAATGATGCTGTACAAAAAGACACAACAGAAGTACTTGTTTTTCACTCCTCTACGTCTGCGCGGAAGCGAAGGTGCGAAATTTTCGTCTTCTTCGCTTTGTTTACCATGTCTGCAGTATGTTTATTCATGCCGGACGGAACAAGGTATTTTGATACTTGTGTGTGAAGAGACTGAGCAACAGGACAGTGTTTTGTTCCCGGCTGTAAATCTGATTATGGCAAAGGACGCGAGAAGTTTTCGCTCTTCGCTTCGCCATCTGATCTTCAACTACTGCACCAGTGGCGTCAAAAAAATTCCTGAAAGTAAGCAAGCGCTTAAAGCAATGGACAAAATATGTGCGCGACACTTCGAGAAGCAGCTTATTTTTGATAGTTACTTCAGCAAAGACGTCCTACTAGATGTAAAGAAAGTGCCTCGACTTCGAAGCGGAGCCGTTCCTTCAAATTGTTTAGGGAAGCCTGGCGTAGCTCAATGTTGCTGAATGCCAGGAGGAACCAGAAGACGCCAATGCGGAAGGACGGGAGGAGCTCAATTTAAATTTCTCTACGACTACACACAGTGCAGGTGCCTTTTCTTGTCCAGAGACATGCCGTAATGTAGAGAGAGAGAAAGGGAAAGAAAGACAAGGAGGTTAGCCAGTGTAAATACCGGCTGGCTACCGTGTAAATTCTCAGCCTTGCCTTCGAGATGATTCCCCCAGTTATGCAGACACATAATCAGAGCTTCTCTTGTGAAATAATGAGCAGGAAACACTGGCAGGAATTCCTAATTATTATGCTTAATGAGAATGTGGCGATTCTGCTCGCAAGAGAACTGGGCGACACGAAAAGCACCGCGAGAAACAAAGAAGCAAGCGAAGCATCTTGGCACTTGATGCGTGCTCAGATAAAAAAGAGTGATAAACGTCAGCTTTTCCGTAAAAACTTATTTTCGTTGTCGTCTGTCATTGCTTGAGACCACCCGAACTGCCGTTATATCGCCTTACCATTTGCTATAGCTTTTCTTTCCGTCTTAGTTTCCATAATTTGTTTATTTTCTGTTCCTGTGCCTTGTAAAGTTCCATGTAGGCCACCTGACAAATGCCCTGCATTTGGCCTGTATAAAATAAATTAAATAAAATGATACATTACTTGTTTCTCCTGCTAACGTTACTCCTGTGAACCGCAAGAGCTATCAGGGCGTGCGCGGAGCAGACAAGCAGGTGCCGCGAGAGAGCCCCCGCGCCTTTGCTCCTCTTCGCTGCAGAGTTTTCTTCATTCGTAGCGCCGTCTGGCGAACACACTGTGAAGCAGGAGCCGGCGTTCCTGCCTTATCTTACTCCGTGGATGTAACAATGGGCGGCTGCTGCACTATGAACCTTTCTTGAGTGCTCTATGGTAAAATTAACAGCTTACTACAATGTTCCCATGCCACATTATTGGCTATAAGAAATAAATCTGGCTACTGGGTGTGTCAGCAAAAAGAAAAGGAATGCGAAATCCAGGAAAAGAAAGAAAATGCAAGCCGCTACGCCATGCCCGCCTTTGTGCCGCGCACGGCATGCCTTCATCGGCCCTCTACCATCTCCCTTCCAGCCCTCTGAGGTCGGTGAGACGGTGGAAGGGAAACGAGATAGGGGCGCATGAGGCCGGCAACGCAATGTGATGCGACGAAGGCGGGCCGTGTAGAGTGAACAGCACAAAGGCAGGTGTGGCAAAGGGGTTCATGCTTTCTTTTTGTTTTTGTTCTTTCAGAGGATTTTGCGTTGTTTTTGCTTTTCGGCGCACAACACACTCAGTAGCCAGATTTAACTGTTATAACCAATAACATGTCATGGGAGCATTGTAGTAAGGCAGTTTATTTTATTATAGAACACATACAAAAGTTGGCGGTGCATCGGCTGTTCCTTGTTATAATCCCGATATATTGTTAAACCTGGTGGTATCGTTACAAATTGGTTCGATTGTACCTACTTTTCACACTATTACTGTTTGCACGTGATGAACTTTGGACTGTGGTTTTTTAGGGGCGAAGCACCTTAGGGCCGAGCCTTGTCCCTCGTAGTCCGTAGCTTTGTTGGCATGGAGACCGCTAATGTATACTATATATATATATATATATATATATATATGTATAGAATATGTACGCCAAGCTCCGGCTTCCGGAAGCCAGAACTGGAAGCCGGCTTCCGCTTCCGGCTCCGCTTCCGTTTCCGCTTCCGGAAGCTAGCTCCTGGTTTCCGGAGAACACTCCCTGGCGTTTTGCCCGAATGATCCCCCCGTGCTTCGCCCTACTCATCATCATTCACTTCGTGGATATGCGGTGTTTTTTTTTAATGCAATCTTTAAGCTGTTACCATTACCATTTGTTGTTCACTTAATGTCATACTTTGTGTCATAATGTAATTGCCAGTTACGAAACAGCCTGCCCCCGTTTTGGATGTAATTGGCAATTGGGGCTGCGATGCTAACTGCACGCTAAGTTAGTTTAGGCACCTCAGTTTAGACAGGTAAAACGACACAATATGACATCAAAAAATGAATTACTATGTACATGTAATGACAATGCACAAAAAATTGCGCTCATTCTAACCAGATTGATGCTGTAACTGGGTAACGCTCCATGAGGTTCTAGCAACATTTATATCCATAATAAATAAATATTTAAATAAAATTTTAATGAAATTACATTATGGGGTTTTACATGCCAATACCATGTTATGATTAAGCGGCACACCATGGTGGGGGACTACAGATTAATTCGACCATCTGGGGTTCTTAAATGTACACCAAATGCACGGTACACAGGTGTTTTTGCCTCGTCTGAATGCGACCGCCCCGGCTGGATTTGAACCTGCGCCCTCGAGCTCAGCAGTGCAATGCCACAGCCACTGAGTTACCACGGCGAGTAATATTCAAATAAATAACTAAAACAATTTTATGGGATGATAGAAAACTAAAAAAAAAAAAAATCCAGGCAGTCAATCTATGAATGAAGTGCTAGAAATTGATTGCGTTAAAATTTTTATCGCATGCCCGGCCATTCAGTAAACAATTGCACAGTCAGTACATTTTTACTTTGAGCCTGAGTGCACTATTATTATTATTCATTAGCCAGATCCTTGTCCTACTTTGAGTTTCCCTTGATCATAGCATGGCATTGAACTGTGTTCACAACTCGGTAACTCAAAGTAACAGCATAATAAAAAATAAAAAAACTGGAATCTTTCTGCGCACCCAGGAGAGTCTTCGGTGAACAAAGGCCCAGCTGCACCACAGGATTACTGACGATAGACCTGTATATACCACTGTTGGTGTCAAGGCCAACTTGCAAGTCCACAGGCTTAGGTCGGCGGTCCCCTAGTAGCCACTCACACTGCACAGTGACAGAAAGAAAAAGATGTAGATGCCACTGCATTAAATCCTCTTACAACTGAAAAAAAAAAAAAAAATGCATGAAATCAAGTTGACTGAATGTTTCAAACATGTACATTAACCATACTGACCACTCACTCCCTCTGTTGACAGTCAATAAAATAATAAATAATAAATAATAAAGTTAACCTATTGTCTTGAGGCAGCATATTCTGACCAAGATGTCAAATGCTCTTAGATTCTAAGCATCTTTCACATGAATTGCCCATGGACTAAACTCAATAATGCTGCGATCACCTTATATTGCAATTTATATTATGCATTGCTGTAACACTGCAATTAAAGAGACACTAAAGACAGTTTTATATACTTTATTTACTTCAAAAAATTTCAATATAGATTCCCAATATTACGTTTTCGCAAGTTTTAAGCTCATCTAAATGCATGTTTCTCAAGAAACGGGGGTTGTATAAAGCATGTTTGTACCTACTATGCTCCCGATGACATAATTATATAAGGCAATTGTGAGCGAGGTGTTGGTGATGATTACAATAGGTGCTACCAGAGTCACTCAATGCTTTTGACTTGGCTAATCATTGTTACTCTGGGTCAGCTACTAGCATCTGCCAAAATGAAGGCGCACCAGACAATGCCTGCATGCAAAGTAGTTGGCGCATGGCACTTTCATTGAGTGAAGTCTCTCCTGAGTGCAGTTTCTAATGGCCCCTCAGACTATTTTGGTATGGTGTATATGAATGCAGCTGTCCCTGCACACGCCTCCACAACAGAGCTTGCTACATGGTTTTAAATTCACCTTTCTGACATGGTGTTAAGGCAACATTAAGGATGCAGATTGTACACTACAGGAGATCCCACTGAAGGGAGTCCAGGGCGATGTAGCGATTCCTTTCACTCAATTCTATTGCTTTCTGATCATCCACCACTCACAGCCAGCCAATGCTAGTGATAACATAGGCGAGGCGTGACTCGAACCACTGACAAAGCACGAAAAGGAAAAGGATTGGAATAGAATCATTGTACTATTATCCAGGTCCAGGTTAAGTTTCGCATGCGGCCATTGATCAGACTGGTGCCACAACTTCTTTGTAGTTGCATTATGTTGAAGCCATTGCAAATATTGCCTAAGTGCACTTTCTATGAAAATGCAATTTTGGAAAACTCACCAAAAATGTGAAGTCATCAACCAATCACATGCGTGTGTGTACTACCGACTCGTGGCTTACAGCAGTTCATGCCAGTGGCAATGGATTCATCAACCGCCTCCTCCCTTAGTGTGCTTTATCAATAAATTATAGCTATGGACCCCAGGAGAAAAGTACTAGGGATCTATACGGTGAATTCACACCTATGATTTACCTTCACTTCAGTGCCTCTTTTAGGGGCCATCTTCTTTTTAAAAAGCTTTATCTATATCTATAAATTGGTGAAGCCTGCATTCCTTATATATTGTGATGTGCTGAATTCGAACGTGTACTCAAGTTCAATGTACAAAAGGTAGTTTTGAAGGTGCGCAAAATTTCTTGTTCTTAGTTTGATGGTGGCTTAGCTACACAACCATAAGTAAAATGAAGAATACTGGTGTACTGGATATGGAAGTATTGGATTTGGAATACACAGTACGTGCAATACAGCAAAAAAAGAAAGATTTGGAACACTTAGGATCAATGTTATAGGCCAACAGACCATCCTATTTAACTCTACAATAGTCCATCTTTTTAAGAAAATGAGAATTACACTGGTATCTGTAGCAGAACCTCAGCTAGAGCTCCTCTAAAATAAAGAAATCATCAAACTTGGGCTTGTGAGAAGCTAAACTTCTCTGGGCAAGTTTCTCGTGAATATGTAAAAATAATCACATTAGCATTATCATACATTGTTTAGAGTGTGCTATAGGGCAAAAATGAACATCTTTCATCTAAACTGGGAAAAAACTTGAAGCGTGCCACACCATTAATCATAAAATACATTTATGCACATAAGACTAATGCATTTTTTAAAGTTCTGAAAATTATTTGATGTAGTAGCCTTATTGCATTTGTCATGAATTTACCTTCCTAAGAGAAGCTATAGCTATTAGAAAAAAAGAAAAGCAAGACAGGCGATACACTCCACCAGGTTTGCAACACCTTCAATGTAGCCCTAAGAAACATGCTTCAGAACACCTTTGCGGGTGGAAAAAAAAGTAAAATGACCTAAAATCCATTGAAATATTTACACATTCCAAAAATGAACTGAGGTACATTCGTGTCGCATGTCATGGCCCAATGCGCATTCCTGTTACATGAACAGCAACCAGTGCCATAGCAGACGTCAATATGCCTAACAACACTATCACTTAGAAGCAGAAGTGTGTGGCATGTGTGGGAAACCTCGGGTCCCATGACCGCCGCACGCGCGGCGAACGTCGCATCGGGCGTATGCGTGCCAGGGGAGAGGGGAAGCTTTCCTTTCGCGGGCGGTGCACGGGAATCCCAAGCGCTATCAGCGCCACCGGGCGTGTCACTAGAGATCCCTCTGACGTCGCCCTGGTCTCTTCGGTCATCAGCAAGCGGTGATAGCGGAAGGCTCTACCGCCGCTCCCGTTTTTCCGCACGTGGTTAGTCAACTGCGTTCTTGCCACGGCGATGTTCTTGTGATAGCAGAAGGCTCCGCCGCTGCTCCCGTTTTTCCGCACGTGGTTAGTCAACCGCGTTCTTGCCACGGCGATGTTCTTGCCACGACCGTCCGTCCGTGCCCTGGAACGGTGGCAGCTGTGGCCTCTCCCCCTCACACTCTCTCAGCAATCATGTGATGGCACAGCGGCGCATAGAAACAGTTGCGCCGCCACAGCTATGGCCTCTCCCCCTTACACTCTCTCAGCAATCACGTGATGGCACAGCGGCGGCGTCCGACCGTCCGTGCCCTGGAACGGTGCCAGCTGTGGCCTGGAGAAGTGTGTGCAGTCAGGCTGTCGACTGAGCTCTTTGTAGTCTGTGTGTACTTGGCCCGAAACCTCGGACAAGAAGCAGCCATTGCCTTTGTGTATCGCATCCTACCAAGAAGCGTCAGGCATCGGCCGATGGTCATTGATGGGGATTCCAACCAGGACGCTAGGAACAGACATGCATTTGTCAGTGGTCTACAAAGTTCACTAGCGTTGCAGTTGGTCACACCGACGACAAAAAAAAAAAAGAAGATATGGCATAGTCAGTCGAATGGCCACAGGCTTTCGCTGAACACACTTTGGAATTTACAAAGTGTCCTTCAATTTTCCCCAGTTAGTAAGTCTATTATTAAGTAAGTAGTAAGTCTTTAGTCGTTAGTAAGTCTTTAATATAGTAAGTGTATTATTCTCTTTGAGGGAACCCTCAGCGATGTCAACTATAGCTAGCTGGCCTGCTCGAAGTGTTAGTTGCAGTCATAATAAATGCTGTCCGAGTGTACACGTGGTTGTCGTCTATTGTTTCCTCGACATTGTACCCGACCGCGGTTGATGCGCAGGCGTGAGCCAACCGCGGGGCTCAGTGTGCCGAGGCAGAGCGCCGTTGGCATCCACCCCATATCCCGACATTTGGTGTTCCCAACGTGGGGGCAAGCTCTTGGAAAACGGGACGACAATTGGTTCGCTGCGAGGAAGGCTCTGTCCAGACCAGCGTTAGGCCTCACCCAAAAGCGTGATTGCTAGCTAGACTGGGCGTGTGCTTTGTCGAGTGCGAGTTAACGTTGCGCCAGTGTCGCCGAACTCGTGTAGATGCTGAGATTTGCAGCGAGTTTTCTCCTAAGAGTATGCCCGAAGCGAGTGAGTGCAGCAGCCGACGCCGTGGTCGATTTTCCCTGTACATATCTAAATAGCCTCCTTTCTGTATCTTTGGCTCTGGGAGCCAGGCGCTGGAAACACTGGCTCGGACGTCAGCGGGACGCAGTTCCATGAGTCTGCTCGGAAGCTGCGTGTTGAGCAGCGAGCGGGGACCACTTAGCTAGGCCTGCATCTCCTCACGGCGGCTCATTGGAACCCTTTATTCTAAGTGTTTGTGGAGTGCATTTCAGTGACTTTGCAGAACGAGTGAAGCCGCCTGGACTTGCTATTGCTGCCATCGTCCACGTCCATGCCTGCTGGTTCGGCCTGAAATTGCAGCGGAGGCTCCTCCCTGTTCTCGGTCCAACGCAGCAGCATATGGCAGCCACGATGAGGGAGGCCCACCATCATGTACTCCCACGAGGATGCGTCGGTGTGAGGTTGATCGTGCCGGCGCGCACGCCGCTTCGCTGAAGTCCTGACTCACTGTTCCCGGGTGGACATTGCGATGCGGACCTTGAGTGCAAGCTGTCTTCAGCCCCCGTCATCGTCAACCACTGTGACAGCTGCCATATCTGGACGGCCGCCACACAGGACGGTGCTGCCTATCGACGTGGATTCTGCCATTCCTGCTGGAGTTTACCATCGCATCTGCACGGACACTTCGTCAACGTCGTCCTTCCAGCGATTTCTCCGCCGTAGGGGAACATTTAAGGGTGGAGGGATGTGGGGATCCTCAGGTCCCATGACCGCCACACGCGCAGCGAACGTTGCGTCGGGCGCATGCGAGCCAGTGAGGGTGGGGAGAGGGTAAACTTTCCTTTTGCGGGAGCGCACGGGAATCGCAAGCGCTATCAGCGCCACCGGGTGGGTCACGTGAGATCCCTTTGACATCGCCCAAATGGCCTGGGTCTCTTTGGTGACCAGCAAGTGGCGATAGCGGAAGGCTCCGCCGCTGCTTCCGTTTTCCCGCACGTGGTTAGTCAACCGAGTTTCTTGCCGCGGCAATCGCCGCAGCCGCCCGTATTCCCCAGTTATTAAGTTGGAAGCCCTTCTTTACTTAGTGTATTATACTCTTCCGAGGGAACCCTCAGCGATGTCAACTATAGCTAGCTGGCCTGCTTGAAGTGTTAGTTGCAGTCATAATAAATGCTCTCCGAGTGTACAAGTGGTTGTCGTCTATTGTTTTCTCGAGCTTGTACCGGACCGCGGTTGATGGGCAGGCATGCACCCACCGCGGGGTTCGGGGTGCCGAGGCAGAGGGTCGTTGGTATCCCCTCCCTTATTCCGACACATGGTAAACCACGACACTTGTGCACACAGAGAAAACACGGGGAATGCGGGAGATGGAAATTCAAGATGATGAGCAACACGAGAACAAGGTGAGAGCAGGAGCCAACATTTCGACAAGTGGACTTGTCTTTTTCAAGGTGACATATGCTCTCCTCGGCACAGTATATATAGGGACGGTTCTTCTCAAGGGGAGAGGAGGTAAGGCGGGTGGGCGAGGTAATGAGTGAAGGTGTGGCAGCGGCGAAGGTGTAGATTTAAAAAGAAAGATAATGCGCAACTGATCGTCGGTGGAGAAATTTGAGGCAGCGCTGTGTGTTAGCCAGTTGACGTGTCATAGTAGGTTCCTCTTTTCAGTGGAAGGGGGTTGCACGACAGGGAGAGGGGGGAGGGGGGTATGTTGCACAGTATCTATGGAGGCAATTTCAAGTGTCCAGGTGATATATGTGCGGCACAAGAGATTAACAAAATTGTTAATCTACAGGGCCAGCTAGAACGCCCTATAAACAGCTGAAATTAATTTACAAGCTCTCGCTATAAGCAAGGGAATAAATATTTTGAGCTGGAACCTTGACCAGGCATTGTTGAATCCCTGTGTGAGCTGGTGTGGACACTGAAGACTGCGTTGCAAAATTATAAATATAAAGTACGTTAAATAGGTGGGTGCACACAGGAGCAGAGGCGGAGAGATCACGTGAGCAGTGTGTGTTGAAGGAATGAAATAATGTCCAGCATAGAGTTTTCCTACAAGAACTACTAGATGGAAATGTGGCACCAGTGTCAATGGGAGCTGTAAGCACGGTGGTTTAGCCAGCATGGGAATGATGGTTAGTACGAGGGACGTTCCGAAAGTAAGTTTCATTGTTTTTTTTTTAAAGACAACATGGTACACTAGAGGTGACAAACAATATCCATAAGAATCCACGCCCGTTGGTGGTCCAAAGACAGAAGGAGTGTCAGCGGAGGAGGAATGACGCACGCGCAGAGCGCTGAAGAAGAGAGAGTAGTAGCAGACCAGTGTGCCCGAAGTTATTCGAGTACAAATCAGGATGGCAGACAGACGTGTGCTCACAATGTAGTCATCAATGAAAGTGTGTCCGTTATCCATGAATGCCTACAGATCGTGTATGGTGAATAGGTCATGTTTCGTCAAATCGTTGGCCGCTGGTGTTGCATGTTCAGTGAAGGAAGGCAGAGTGTGGAGGATGAAGGTCGAAGTGGGCTTCTCTCTACATACATGAATGAAAACAACATTAGTAGAGTACAGGACAAGCCGCACGCTCAGGACGTCACCTCCAAAACAATGCTGAGGTTAAAAAAAAAATTATGGGGTTTTACGTGCCAAAACCAGTTCTGATTATGAGGCACGCCGTAGTGGGGGACTCCGGAAATTTGGACCACCTGGGGTTCTTTAACGTGCACCTAAATCTAAGTACACGGGTGTTTTCGCATTTCGCCCCCATCGAAATGCGGCCGCCGTGGCCGGGATTCGATCCCGCGACCTCGTGCTCAGCAGCCTAACACCATAGCCACTGAGCAACCACGGCGGGTAATGCTGAGGTTGAGCAGGCTGTGCGACAATTCCTTGCATCCCAGGGCACAGAGTTTTACCAGAGTGGTTTCTTCAAACTGATTGCATGCTACGACAAATGTCTCAATGTCGGTGGTGACTATGTGGAAAAATAGTGCAAGGTGTATAGTTCATGATGCCATGGTGTAATGTTTTTTGGCAATAAAGTTTCCGTGTAAAAATAATGATGAAACTTACTTTCAGAAATGTCCCTCATACATGAATTTGCCTAAACTGCATCCTTCTAGCTTGAAATCGCTTTGCAACTTTGAGAATAGATGATTTCCAACAAAAAAATTTAGTTATAAATGCAACAATTTACAGTGATTATGCATCTTCGCAGAACCATATTGCTTTCTGGATTAAGAAAAACAGGACTACGTCGAAATTTAGACTAATAAAGGCAGACAAAGCGTAGCAAATAAAGCCACAAGAACATCTGGAGTCACAATCATGAAGGTCGTGCAAATCCATGAGCTAGCCATCATTCCAATGGTGGCCAAACGATCACAGCTGCAGATCCCTCTGGTAATATTAGTAGGAAATTCTATGGTGTCCAGAGGGCATAGCGCATTATGAAGGCATGATTCTTTTTGGTGGGAAAGATAGACAGCTTCACTGGTCGTCGATAAATAATTTAGCTAAGCTGATGCATAGGTCTGCTAAAATTTTCATTTCCCTCTTTTTTTTTTTTTTCTGGCACATATCATCCTACATCACAACCAGTATTTCAACCCTAACTAGGCCAAGTTCAGTTGGCAAGGTGATTTATTGCCCCCTTGGTCAACTCTAACAAGCAGAGCTTGAACTAGTCAAGCTTCACCACACACACGAAAGGAACAAAAATACCTGGGATAGTGCATATAAAGCCTAGCTTTAGAGAAATGAGCATAGAGCTGGGCCAGTTGGTAAATGTTAATCTTTACAAACAGCCCGAAACAGACAAGGACAGTCGAAGAAACAAAGGGATAGCACTGGCTTTGAATATGAAATTCAGTGCTATCCTGTGCACTCACCTGTTCTGGCTGTTTGCAAAAGATAAAGCAGACTGTTTTAATCTGAGAGAACTATTCCTGTTGGAAAAACTAGAAATGCCGATAGACATACCTGTCTTCAGAAATGTGCCGCAGAACTTTGGTGACATAAAACAAATTCCTTGGCAATTGGCATCAAAGGATGAAAATGTTACTTTACCAACCTTACAGAAATACTTGGTGTCTTGTTCACTGGCACATTGCGCACACCATAACAGTATGTTACTTAATATCAGTTTTTTAAATATGCTGCAGCCGATACGAAAGATTTACATGTGAAGGGGAGCTTGTTATTTTCATTTACAACTTTCAGATGCTGGTTGATTCAAACAATTCAAATACATGAACTGAATTATTAATACACAGTATATTGACAATGCATGCCAGGTACTCTTGGGAGGGCACCAGACGCATGCGTACTGTGTGGGCAGCAAGTCCCTATTGTCTACTCTTTCTATTTTGCCTCTATTTCACAGGGCTGATGGAGATGGGTGCTTAGGCAGTCACTGTTAGATATACAGTAAAACCTAGTTATATAAAGAAGTTGATGAGGAAGCCAGAATTACTGTATTTACTCGCATAATGAACGCACTTTTATTCCTGAAAAATATGCACAAAGTTCGGGGGTGCGTTCATTATGCGAGGTAAAATTTGAGCAATTTTTCTTTGAGGCCACCTTTAAAAATGTTACAGTTTCGCCCAAAAGGCAAACCATCGATTGTGATAGCAACTGTGTAGACAGCTACACGAAGTAAGGGTAATAGTCTTATCAGCCGTATAAACTTGCAAACATTCGCTAACTATGTAAATTAACAAGCATGGTGTCAGAGCACACACAGGCAAACATGAACACATCACACTCAATGACTGCGGACCCTTGCGGTCAAAACGTTGGCATGAGGAAGCGCGGCTTCAATGCAAACTGAGCGGCGCGAACAGAGCACGCACAAAGGTATAAGCTGCCGTCGCAATGCTAGACGCAGATCGCTTTCAAGATAAGGCACCCGCGGCCGTGCAATGCGCATTCTGTGCGTGTTGCGGTGCAGCCCTTGCAGATTGGACTGCTGCAACAATTGCCACATCTGCTTGCATAGCGTTCACGCATGCTTTCAATGCAAGAAAAACGCATTCCATTCAGTGCCCCTCGATGCAATACTATGACAATGTGTGCTTCTAGCACATAAACCAATGATGCAATTAAGCTCTGCTACCAATCCACTTTGCAAATGCGTCCGTGTTGCAGCATTTCGCCATTATGAAGATGTTGAAGTTAGAACTGTGATCCACAAATTGACAGAAACATTATGTAAATGAAGCAGAAAAGCGAACTCTTCTCCGAACAGTTAGCTTTGCTGGCTGCACTTCAACTCGCCCTCAGTTTCTGTTCTCGAACAAGCGCGGATGACCCTTGTCATGCCGCTTGCTTTGTCAATCAAAGCAGTTGTTTCTTGACCCTTCTTTGGGAGATTGCTTTAAAGGGGCCCTGAACCACTTTTTATTGAAATGGAGAAAGGCATTTGAAGTGAAAATAGGCCATTTCAGAAATCCTTTGCCCAAAAAGTACTTCAATGTGTTCAGCAGAAGCGGAGTTATTGGCAATCAAACACTACCTCCGCTGTGATCCCTTTCCTTCTTCAATACCTTGCACTGCAAAGGCTACGGCGGAGTGAGGCGTGGCAACAACGCTCTGCATTTTCAATGTCACGGTGGCGTGCATCTCAAATTTCATTTTGGATGTGAACTATGATGCCACGACTTCCGATTTTGGTTCCTACGACGCACTAAACACAAGCCAAACGCGGTTCTCCTCAGCGAGCTGCAGTGCGCTTGGCCAGTGGACTCGTTGTGGCACCCCGCGGCAGCCGCGGTATCTACGCTGCATAGCCGAGCGCAGCTACCAATAGCAGCTGCGTATGGGAATCCACTTTATTACGAAATAAAGCATCCAGAAGAAAGTGAGGAGCAGGCTTCTATTTGAAAAGAGAGCGTTTAAAAGAAAGGTGACTTCACACTCCGCTTGCGAGTTTCACACACTGCGTACAGCAGCAAAACTTGGCTGAGATGTTCACAGCAGTGTATGCTACCCGCAGGCTATGTTATTTCATCAAGCCTGAGGGGTGGATCAGCGCCCCTTTAATCCTACCACTATGAAGACCACTAATAAAAACGTAAGAATTGATAGCGCAAGTTACGGCATCATATGAGATATTGTAGTTCTGCATGCGTTTAAAAACATTTTCAGCCATGTCTGTATGTACACATTTTTATTTTGATGCTGTTTTGTCTACTTAAAGTAGTGAATGCTGTATAGATGAAGTTCTGCGCAAACGCGATGGAAAGTATATGCGCAGTAGCTCACTTCAATGGTAATCAGTGCCAATGGGGCTGAAAGCTCGCTTTTTTAACCAAACATGCAGTGGGTGTTTGTGTTCAATACGTTACAGACAAAAGGTTAGAGAAGAATGTAGGTAAAGCACACAAGAATTGGATTTTAGAAATGCTGAAATCAAAAATCATGTGGCAGAAACTTGGAACAGGCAGTCCATAGTTAATATTACAAATACAGAAATGACTGCAAGTTGGCCGTTTCGCTAGCGTTGTGGTAAAATTTCCGATTGCTGCGCTGGATACCTGGGTTGGACACTGATTCACTAATTCTTTTTTCTTTCGTTACTTTTCTTGTCCGCGGCAGTTTGCCTGACGTTGCGAAAATCTTTACCACTTAGATTTGACAAGGCACGGTGACAGGAAATAGCCCGTCCTCACTACTGCTGAACAGCCACACACATTGGACCATCAGGTCACACGTTGAAATTAAGTTTATCACGCCGCTCTTACATGCGTTACACAGCACATGTAAAAACAGCAGAAAGAACGTAGTATTCAAACAGTGCTATAAATGTATTAATATGTATACTCGTACACATTCCACTCACACGCATGACCTGATGGTGCAATAGATCATGCTGTTGAGTGGCAGTGAGGGTGCAAGGATTGCTGTCATTTGCCATTATCAGATGCAAATGGCGAAAAGGTGAAGAGAAGAAGTAAGAAAAAAAAAATCAAATGCAGGACCGCAACATGACAATCAGAGGCACTACCTCTACACCACAGCTGCAGGTTACCGGAACGAATTTTCAGAACCACTGCCTTAAAGCTGTCCGAACCGTTTCCACATTATTTTTGTTCATTCCAGCATTTCCAGGGCATATTTTTGAGCACTTTAAGTACATTGTGCTCGACCCTTTTGTCCTAGAACATATTTAATGCCTAGATCTAATCTAAACGCCTCTTTCATTAGAATAGCGAGCCCTCCCACCATTCTAGCACTAACTTCCATCAAAGTGTGCTACAGCTCATAGATTCTCCCGCTTGTTTGCACAGGATTCTGCCTAACACATTTGATAACGGGAATGTATGCATGTGTGATAAGAAGCTCTGTACGTATTCTAACCACTGTACTCTGAAGGTAGTGCGAAGCTTTGCAGAATGTGGTTGCAGAAAAGCTTTCTCACGAGATCCGCAGTATTGGGTAGTTCACGCGTACGTCTGACGTGGCTTTAGACACTTTGTAAATTATTAGCCAATGAAGCTTTTACTTGACCAATCATTAAGTGCATGCTCGCACTGTGGGACCCCACCTGTTTACGCTCTTGCTTGTGTTGCCTGCCAGAGCTCAAATGAAATCTGTACATTAAGTGACAGTGCAACTTTATACCTCTCATGAGAACATGCTGAGAATGTGTAATAGAGCACGCCATCTTGCTAGACTGTTTGCACAGCATCCATTTGCAAGCAGAATCATATATCATCATTAAAGGTCAACTGCAGCGAAATTTCACTTGGGCTAAAGTGGCTATAAATGCATAACATATACTATCAAAGCAATCTTGGCAAAGCTGCAGGGCTGGTAATTGTCTAATTTTCTCATTAGCAGCCTTTCACTTAAGCAGACGATGCCAATGTGTAAGCAGACGAGTGGTACTAATGCAGATGTGGCGAAAGTCCCGCAACCGTACGCAACAGCTGATATCACAGTTGTGCCCAGGCACATCGCTCGCTCAAAATTTGCAAGTTGATGGGTGTCTCTCTTGGCATGCCTTGTTGTTCATGTGATTTGAGTTGTTGCAAGAATGCTGACACACTGCGTGGCTGCCAGCTGCTCGAACATGTGCTCGAACACGAGCAATAACTGTGCATTACACAACGCTACACAAAGGAAGACAGAACAAACCTTTCCTGTCACA
This sequence comes from Dermacentor silvarum, assembly GCF_013339745.2. NCBI lineage: Eukaryota > Metazoa > Arthropoda > Arachnida > Ixodida > Ixodidae > Dermacentor > Dermacentor silvarum. Next base: position 204,102,769 of record NC_051154.1, on the reverse strand, counting down.
GCTTTCACGATGCAAGTGCGAAGCAGACCAGCCAATGCACACAAAGAACGTAAATTAACTGCTCTTGACGAAGCTGCACAGGCTAATTTTTGCAAGCACAGTCACTTCCCCATGCAAGATCTGCTTGCCAAACACTTTCTCGGGATGACTATAAGTACTATATGCCGTGATGGTGCACGAAAAGCAAAGGCCGCGGATTGATGCGAGAGGCCAACTTCGCGAAATTACTACCGTGGGGTAAGTTGTATGTTGTATTCAGGGGCAATATTTTGCGCGTCTCAACATCGGACGTGCTTAAGTAGATGAATGAAAGCCTTTCGGACACAGTGCTAAAACGCTGTCAGCAGGAACCACGTGCTGCATTTATAATGAAGGAGAATGTGACATGGCAGCAATGGTGTAGATGCAATGGTAAACTATACCAGAATGCGATGGCACTCAGAGCAAAACAGGCAAAACTTTACCACGACCCGAGTCCGGCCGTAAGCGCACTTTGCGCTGAGTCTCAGCTACTTCTCACCCTTTACTACAGGTGGCGGTAGCCGCCTGCTCGGTCTAAGGTAGCTATGGTTAAAGGCGCATTTCCAGCGTGCCAGGCATTGCCCGGTGAAGTTGGATACGCCATGCCGGTAACGATAAGATCGCTAAATTGTGCCCTCTGTATAACTCAATGCGTTAAAACGCGGCCTGTAGCAGCGCAGCGATCAGTTGCTGCAGCGCAAGCGCGCGGTGAGCGAGCACTTTGTTGTTTGTCGAAGACACAAACTCAGCACACTTGCTTCAGTGAACCTGAACTGTAGGCCAGCATGCTGCTGGTCAGCCAAGCTAGTGCGCGATGCACCCTGCTCCAGAAGCTCCGGTGTGAGATAGGACATGTTCTAGTCCCCCGCCAGCCACGCTACACTGTAGAGCGTCCAATTTTTGCCGATGTATCGCAACTGTGCCTTGCATGGATCGTGTCTGTGCCTTTAGTTAGGTCCCCCCCAATGCACTCTTCAACACATCGAGCCTCTGCTTGTTGAAAGTAGACAACCAGATACAGACAACCGGCTTGACTTGAAGAAGAATGCTTCGCATTAAAATGAATGTCCTGGGCGTGCAATGGCATGAGCACAGCGCACGAAGCAGCTAGCAGAGTATACTAACTCAGTGGCTATCAGACCTGTGGGACCTGTTCGCTGATACACGGCAATGGTACAAGCAAGGGAAAGACAACACGTGCGAACAGTCCAAGTCGTATGTCACTTCCAGCAAATGGTAACGATAGTTTTTTTTTTTTAGTTTCGGTATGGAAAACATTAATGTTTGAGAGCTATTGTTATGTACCCACTCGCATTTCAAGCTTAAAATTTTCCACAGAGACTACTCTATGTCTAAGGTAACTGAAACTGGGCTTCTTAAACGGTCAAAAATTTCGTTGCAGATGACCTTTAAGAGTTACTTCAATTAAGGTGCAGTTGAACTAATCTGAGCCAATTCTGCATGCTCCACCGCAGTGGGATTAATTCAAATCAACAAAAAAGAGCACATACCGCAGCTTCCTGGCTGTTGCTGTGAATTCGGAGTGCATCCAAGATTGCAGTTTCCGAAAATCCCATCTCTTTAAGATTGTTCATGGCCTAAAACACACATAAAAAAGAAAAAAAAAAGAAATAGAGGTTCAAATGACTATTGTCAGAGCTAGAGAGAACATAAATCAATATTTGGTATACCGATGTTACAAGTCTTGTACCTTTTTATTGGGCTTAAAGTCTTTCCGTTTGTACTCTTGAAAGCATTCAAGCATCGCATTCACGATTCCTTTTTGCTCTGGTTCAGTTGTAGGTGCACTGCAATTTGATACATCAGCATTCGCTGGAAAAGAACCATTGTCACAAATAAGTTTACAGCAGAACTACCATGACTCACACAATAACAATTTAGTCAAAAACAACGTAGGTAAGTTTTTCACACAGAGGAGCTCACAACAATACTACGATTGGCCACACTTTCATATTTTTCATGACCAGAATAAAGGAAACTCCATATGTTTGTGGCCATAAGAAAACATAGGAATAACCCAGGAATTCAAGAAGCAATTCAAAAACTACAGCCGAGGGCTCAACTCTTTCCGTACTGCGCCCATTGGGCATGGTTAGCCCTCTATCGATGGTTTGAAACGCCGCTTTCGAGACCTTCCACGCCGCTCACGCACATACTGCTCTAATGGACGTTAAGGAGGAGAAACTATATGTTTTCTAAGCAGTTCACTTTTTCCCCGCCAAGCGGTGATTTTTAAACGCGCCCCGAAGTTTCACGATCGTCAAAGCAGAATGCAAAAATGTCCAGCTTCGGAAACGGTGCGTGCGCTTCGGGAGATCGCAGATATCACGATTCCGCTGCCTCTACGGCTGATCTTATCGATACATCAAATAGCAGCGAGTCAGAAGACGCTGACTTTTCATCGGACTTTGAGTCTGAAAGCAACGATGACGTAAACCAGCTCAGGACATCGGCGGCCGCAGCCCGGCACGCCAATTGTAGTGCTTGCAGTTAAATTTTTGTAGCGAAATATCTGTTCAATGAGACAGTGCCTAATAGACAGCAATACATTTTATATATCTCATAATTTTCATCACATTTTTTTCTCAGTAGATACCAAGTGTGTCTTTACAAAGTTTGTTCAATTTTAGCGCACAATCTTGATTTTAACAATTTACATGTTTTTTATAACATACATCTCGTTAATAAAACTTGTATGCGTGAAAAGTGCATACATTTTGCTTTCTGTTTATATATTACATTAAATATTGAGTGCAGTAGTTCCTTAAAAAAAAAAAAAAAAACGACTGCCGTAACATACAAAGAACACCTATTTTCCCCATGGTAGGGAAAGAGTTAAGAGGTGGGTAAAGCATAGTAAAGGCATTTAAAAATATGACAGCTACACATGCTACAGAAGCTATAGCACAATGAGCTCAGTATTTCAATACAGATAAGAGGCACTCAAGGACTTCTAATAGCATTCACTCTACAATACACCTGCTCTAGCAAGCCAGGATACTCAGAGACCTAAGTGATGACATAGTGCCTGCTCCAGACAGTCAAGACACTGACTTGTAGCTTCAGCATGTGCAGTGCACAAATCATGGTTTTTATGTTCTAGCGCCACAATAATAACACTGCTGCTGATGTTTCTGTTATTACAAAAGGCTCCCTGCACTATTTGTGATTGTTCTTTATTGGGAAAAACTGAGCAGCAAGCTTGCATACATCATTCAACCTCACTAACTGAAAATGATGCTCATATTCAGCACACATTAGTGCTACATGCTCTCAATGTTCTGCCTTGTTAATCAGTACACACATTTAAATTTCATTACATTACTTGATTAAGATGGTCAGATAGCATCTTTGAAGCGATACAAAAAAATATGCTTGTACAAGCACTTCCAGAGGAAAGCCATAAAAGCAAATAAAAAAATTGAATTGCAGGGTTTAATATCCTGAAATGTGCAGAGGGTTTTGAGGGATGCCATAATGGAGCACTCTGCTATCAATTTCTAGCACTTGGGATTCCATAATGCGCACCCAAATCTAAGTATGCAAGCATTTTTGCATTCCACCTTTAACAGAATATGGCCACCGTGCCCGAAAATTGAACCCATGACCTCATGCTCAGCAGTGGAATGCCATAGCTACTGAGCCACTGCAGTAGCTGAAAGCCACAGTGACCAAAAGTGGCCATAAGTAACCATTTGTACTCAAGAAGTAGACTCTGAACATATTTTCACTTCCAGTGTTGAACATATCAGCATAGCAACTATAACAAAACAATTTAGACAGTGAGCACAGCTGCAAAGCAAGTGAACTCATTTCATATGTATACTGCCGACAATGAGAGTCCAAGCATGCCGAGTACCAGATACAAGGAGAGAAGGATGGTGATAATTTCAGACAAATAACAATATTGACAAATATTACAAATTTCCAACTAACTATGCTTATCCACACTAGCTTGAGCAGTGGCACCAGCAGGAACATCTTTAGTGGAAGTTTCAGACTCGGCATCCTTTTCTTGCCTGCAGCCCTTGGCTAATAGCCAATCCATTGCTGCCATTGGACACATCCTAGAAAAAACAAAGTGCAATTTATAGAGTAATGCACAACACAATGTATCAAATGACCAACTCGCATACACGAGGCTCTGGACAAAAGGAAAATCAAAATAAATATTCGACAGCCCCAAGAAAAATAAGAATGTTTACAGAAAGCGACAACCACAGAAATAACGCAGGCTCTACACTAGGACTTGCCTTCTAGGCCAAAAGTAAAGAAAATAATAAGAAAGCCTTTGAAATGAACGATGAGCAAGACGAGAACAAGGTGAGAGCAGGAGCCAACGTTTCGACAAGTGGACTTGTCTTTTTCAAGGCGACATATGCTCTCCTCGGCACAGTATATATAGGGACAGTTCTTCTAAAGGCGAGAGAGGGTAACGCGGGTGGGCGAGGTAATGATCGAGCGTGTTAGCGGCTAGGGTGTACAATTGAAAAAAAAAAAAAAAGGTAATGCGCTACTGATCATTGGTGAAGGAATTTGAGGCAGCGTCGTGTGTTAGACGGTTGACCTGTCATTGTAGGTTCCTCTTTTCGTGGAAGGGGGCTAGACGACGTGGCGGGGAGGGGTATCTGTTCTACTGGAGGTCAGTGAACTATCGTGTCTCTGAAAGAGAGAATAAAAGTAGAGGCCAAAAAATGGTGCTCGTGGAAAAAAAAAAAGAATAAATTTAGAAATAAAAGAACTAAAGGAATGAATGAAAGGAAAGGGAGGTTGGAATATTATTGACAAAAAAAAAAAAAAAACTACATTAATAATAACTAAGTGGTGTTGCCTATAGTTTAGAAATGAATGCAGTGTGAAAGATAAACGGACAGCACTTAAATCAGATTCAGTTCATTTTAGCAAGATGTAGATATGTGCATTAATAAAATAAAATTTAATTAAACTCTGGGGTTTTACGAGCCAATACCATGCTCTGAAATAGGATTAATTTTGACCATCTGGGGTTCTTTAATGTGCACGTAATGCACGATACATGGGGACGTTTTTGTATTTCATCCCCTTGGAAATGCGTGCAAGCGTACAACATATACCTTGTCCTTAATTTAAATTAAGTGAATTAATTTCAGTAGTTTTACGTGCCAAAACCACAATCTGATTATGAGTGGGGAACTCTGGATTATATTTGGCCACCTGGGATTCTTTAACGTGCACCCAATCCCCAGTACACAGACCATTTTTGCATTTCACTCCCAGCAAAATGTGGCTGGCGCGGCTGGGTTGTAGATATGTTCTTCATGCACATAAAGCTCATCAGCCTACACATTATTTCGATACAGGAAGAAGCACTGTGCAGCATGCATCTGCAATAAAGCTACAGGAGACACAGCCAGGCTCGTACAAGTAAATGTGTTTATTAAACCTAGCAGTTATGCATGCAACACACTAACCGAGAATTAATGTGATTCAGTGGTGCTCGACAGTAGACCTTAGAAATGCTTATACAAAAAGACTGAAGCCGGACCTAAATCGAGCATGTTTATTCTTGTATAAACTTAAAGGGACACTAAAGAGAAACAGTAAATCAGTTTTAGACTGATACAGCATTCTTTCAAAACTCAATTTTCGTTTATTTGTACCAAAAATTCCCAAGTGGTACAAAACTACAAGAGAACCCCACACAGATTCTTCAGAAAGAAAGCTTAAAATATAAGTTCTGTGGTTTTACGTGCCAAAACCATGATCTGATTATGAAGCATTCCATTGTGAAAGACAATGGGTTAATTTTGACCACCTAAGGTTCTTAAACGGGCACCCAATGCACAGCACACAAGTGTTTCTGCATTCTGCCTCCATCGAAATGAGGCTTCCACGGCCAGGATCTAATCTGCAACCTTATGCTTAGCGACGCAATGCCATAGCCACCGAGCTATTGTGGCTGGTGCAAAGAAAGCTTTACAGCAGAAGAAAAAGAGGGTATTGCTTGTAGCTTCATGTAGCTGAGGTGGAATATAACTCTCCCTCTCATGACCTGAGAATTCACTATCAGGGTACAACAGGGTTATGACTGTGCAAGCAGATGCTGTATTAACGACGTCCTACAGAAAATGAAGGCTACCATGTTGAGTGGATTTGCACAATGTTTTGAGAGGGTGTGTTCTTGGTCTCGAAGTCCTATGTGCCTGTGATACGTTGTCAGCCGATAGCCATATACATTGGTTATCAGCTGACTCACTTCATTCAACGTCCTTAACTTAGATATTTTACCCGTTTCACATACATTTACAAACTGCTACAAAATGAGAAATGTCTACTTCTTCCTTCTGTTTGATGAGAGGCAGTTTAGATATGTGCTACCACATAATTTTACATGAAAATGGAACAAGTGCAGTGTCCAAGAAAGTCTGCATTTTTTTGTGAAATGAAAGAAGAATAATGCCTTAAAGTGCACAAGGGCAACTAAGCGACCTTAGAAAGTCACAAAATGGCAGGCAAATTTTGTACTGTATCAGTGTGATGACATACAGGTTCTTAAACTTATGAATGAGAATATTTTAAGAACCTACAAACAAGTGCAAAGCAAATGAAAAAAACACATCAAAAACTGAATATAGGAATGGGTGTGTTGGTAATCTATAATACTATGAATAGAACAGTGCAAACAGCAAGACAAGGATGAGTGAGACGGAACGAGACAAAAACAAGTATAAAAAAGAAAAAAGATAAACTTCAGGGAATTCAAATATACCAAATCAATACATGACAGGCACAGCCTGACCCACAAGCACAACACAAATGTGTTTCAGTCCCTCTTAACAGTTCAGGCACAAAAAAATTAAATAATAACTCAGTTCACAAGATGCAGCCTTTGACTGTTTATCAAAGGAACAAAACATTCTCAAAGGAAAGAAGACCAAGCGTGGGGTCAACCTCGATGGCCTCGTGATGTTGGGTGGCTGTCTTTGGCGTTCTTCTGCAGTGGAGCGGACTACGCCCGCCTCAAGGCTGTTTGCCTACAACTACTGTCAGCCTTTGAACCAAGCCCCCAATCGCTTCCCCACTTCGTTCTCATCTCCTTGCCATTTTTTTTCTAGATGTATGATTTTGTTTTTTTGCCAGTCATTTTATCACAATCAGCTGAATAGTTGAGTTTGCGGAAGTCATGCATCTCAAGAAATTCTAATTTGCACATGATTCCAAGTCAGGACTATAGTGTGACTAACTTATGTTGCATGTGGAGGCCACAACACCTCCCACTTTCCAAAGGAGCGTTAGATGTGCAGGCAATGGCTTAGGTAATGATAGAGGTGACGCGATCCCAATTTTACTTCGATAGGTTTTGCAACAGTCATCAAGAGTGCATCAACACATCATGTGGCAAGAGGCAAACACTGTTGAACACGAAGACCTACACTCTTCTAAATAAATACTATTCTAAAAAATGGGAAGTGTTAAGATCCCTATGTGTCCCTTTTTCACAATGAAAGTGCATGGTTCAGAACCATACCTAAAGCACGAAATGACAGCATAAAGATCTTGCATACTATATATCTAGCATATATTGGTGTGTCAAGGTAGGCATAAAGGCAGTAGGTTGAATATGCAATGATATGAGCAGAAGGCAGGTTATATAAGTAATTTTTATTTTGCAACTAGACAAATGTGCACTGAAATTCGCAATTCTTTTTGATTCAATTCTTTTTTCAACTTACATTAACTCATTAAGTTTAGCGAGTATAAGCAAGGAGCAGGTGTGGGCTAATTGGTTGAACATGATTCAGTTTAATTAGTTGTTAGTAAGCTGTTAGTTAAAATAGTGAGCATATGCTGTATGTTCAACATGGTTTGTGGGTACAATGAAAACTTCTGAGCTTCCCCTATGCCATGATGGACTACTTTAAGGCCATTCAATGGAATTTACCGCAAACATGTAAGCATGGTGTATTATTCTACAAAAACATGCTAACAGTTTCTAGCGTCATAGCAAGTTGCATCACAACCACACTTACTTGTTTTCTTTCAATGCGTGAACTGCTTGTTGCTCCTCAAATCCCATCTCCAACAGCTTTTTCAATGCCGCTTCATCAATTTCAGGTTCACGGTTCTCCATAAGCTTGCCTTGAGTAAAATCACAATGTCCCAAGTTAAACACAGCTGTAAAATTTTCTGCAGGCAGTTCACACACAACACAAATGTCATGCAATAAATAATTTCAAGTAAGCCTTACATTGTGATCTATGCCTGATATTTTTTTTAGAATGCAACAGATGCACTGATGTCATGCATCAACCATGGTGAAAGACACTAAATGGCCATTAACAACCTGCTGCCTCTATAGCATTACTGAAAAGAAGTGAAGATAGTTCAAGAGTGCCACAAGACAACAGACTAGTTGTTGGGGAGGAAAAATTGTAAGTAAAGCAAATCCAGTTCAGTTATATGATCCCAAACAAGTTCCTTTTTCATTGTAAGCAACAATGGGGCTGTTGGCACACTTACTAAATGTGCTTTCACAAAACTGTGCATGTATGCAATGTCTACTTACTGCAAATTCAGCTTACTTTATCTATAAACACCAGAAAAAGACACATTCAAAACAGATGCATCAACAGGCAGCACAGCATGTCTACGGCATGCTTTCTCTTGTCATGGGTGCTGATAAGGGGCACTCTGAATGGTTGTTACAGGTTGCTTGAAAATTTGTTTTGACTGAGAACATAGTAATTTTTCACTTGAAAATTGCAAAAAAAAAAGCAAATAGAATGACACACAAAATGAATCAAATATATATGGTGACTACTTGCTCACATTGCAGTTACTCACGAGAGTGTGTTTCTTTGTCTTGTCTGAAAACGTTAAGGGGCCCTTAACCACTTTTTATCAAAGTGGATAAAGACATTTGAAGTGAAAATAGGCTATTTCAGAAATATATCGCCTCAAAAAGTACTTCGATTCGTTCAGCAGAAGCGGAGTTATTGGCAATCAAACACGGCCTCTGCTGTGCTCCCGTTCCTTCTTCAATGTCTTGCACGGCGAAGGGTACGGCAAGGTGGGGTGTGGCCACAACACTTCGCCTTTGAAATTTCACAGTGGCGCGCAGTTCAAATTTCACTTTGGATGCTAACGTAGATGCCATGACTTCCGATTTTGGTGCCTACGATGCGCTAAACCTAAGCCAAACGCGGTTGTCTTCGTCTTCGGCGAGCCGCAGTACGCTTCGCCAGCGAACTCGTGGCGACACGCCGCGGTGTAGCCGACTGCAGCGACCCATAGCAGCTGTGTATTGGGATGTGCTTTATTACGAAATAAAGCAAACAGAAAAGAGTGAGGATCATGGCTTCTGTTGAAACGAGAGCGTTTGAGAGAAAGGTGACTTCGCGCTCCACTTGCGAGCTCCACACACGGCGTATGACACTGCAAAACTTGGCCGAGATGTTTACAGCAACGTATGCTACCGGCGGATTATGTTATTTCACCAAGCCCGAGGGGTGGTTCAGGGCCCCTTTAAAGAAGTGTACTCCGCTTAAACTGAACTCGATGGTAAATAAAATGGAAATCTTGTAATCTAGCATTGTTTCAAAGCCATTAGAGAATTATTATAAGCAGAGTTCAAAAAATGTTTACGATTATGCTCTACTTTAATTTCACAGCTTCTTTTGTAGAAGGTGTGTGTATACACGAGGATTACTCCAAGAATTCTGCAGTATCATTCTGTTCAATATTGCTACACGCGTGTTGTATTTGGTTGTTTGAACGAGGTGCACGGGCGCCATCACTTCAGAAAAGAGGAGGAAGAATGAACTGGGCTCGCACTGTGAATCCGACCGGTCAGCGCTGCAACCGCTGTTGAAAATATCTCCCTGTAAATAGTTACTCGTCTAATTGACTCATCCTTCGCGTAACATTGTGGTGGAGGTGGAATGTTCCCCATCCTCGCCACGGAGCTCCGAAGCAGCCGCACCGTCGTCTTCTCAACCATGGCTTCCGCTGGAACCACCCCGTCGCCACCTACACCTGCGGCGCCAACCACAACGTACGTTACGGTTCCCAGTCTCCGTGATCTTGGGACATTCTCCGCCCAAAATGGCGTTGACGACAGGCTAAGCATGTCGTCCCCTTGATGGTACCCTTGACCCACAACCCCTTGATGGTACCTTTGACCAAGCGGCTCCCACTATTTCCATTATTCAAGCTGTTGTGCAGCAAGAAATGGCAAACCTTGGCATCCCTACCGCCTGCTCCGTCTCCCAACCTGATTTGGCCCCCGTTCCTATGGCCACAACCTGCAATGACCAGTATTTCACTCCCAGACCACGCAATCCTGCTGAATGGCGAACCCCAGACGACAAACCGATATACTTCCGCTGCCACCGAGTTGGTCATGTATCCCGCCCCTGCCGCACCCCCTGGATGCCGCCATACTGGAGCTCATTCCTTGTTCCTCGCCCATACGCCGACACTCGCCGTTATTCACCTTGCCATCTGTACCCTACTTCTGATGCCCCGGACAGCCGCTCCTCCGTGCGATCGCCGTCGCCTCAGTGCCGTAGCTCCCTGTCATCCCAACCTCGCTGCTTTTCCTTGCCAACCCGCCGGATGGAAAACTGCCAAGCAGCTCTTAGTGCTGCATCACGTTCATCCTGTCAAAATTCTCCGTTGACGCTCCTCACGAACATGAACCTAATTGAAGTAGACGTAGATGGTGTTCTGTTGACAGCATTGGTTGATACTGGAGCCCAAGTGTTCATAATGAGCGCTAACCTATGCCGTCACCTCAAAAAAGTTCTTACGCCCGCCATGACTCCAGCCGTACACATCGCCAATGACGCCCCTGTTGCCGTCAGTGGTATGTGCACTGCTCGCATAGGAATTGCTGGCCGCCAAGTTCCAGTCCTGTTCACCGTGTTGACCAGTTGCCCTCATGACCTAATCTTAGGGGTAGACTTTCTGATGACACATTCTGCCCTCAACGAATGTTCCGCCGGTACACTGTGCCTCGAGCTTCCTCTTCTTTCAGACATTCGCCCTGAACAACCGAACACCCTCTGCACTACAGCGTTTGTTCGCTTACCTTTGTTGAATTGGCCTCAACGGCAACCGTGCCTGATGGCGACTATGTCGTCGCGCCTATTCTTGCTGTCCTCCTGGCGCGTGACATCTCTGTGCCACACTCCGTCGTAACCCTTGCCGCTAATCGGATATGTCTCCCCGTTATCAAATTTTGGCTTGACGAAGCAAGTGTTACCTGAAGGCACAGCGGTGGCCATGCTCCGGTCAGTGACAGACGACCACGTCACTGCTTTTGCAACCAACGCGTCTCCAGATCCTCCTGATTACCCGCAAGATGCCATGAACCTCGACGGCCCATTACGTCCCATGGTCGCTCCGGACCTCGCACCTGCTCAAGCAGCCGCCCTATATCGCCTTTTGCTTTCCTACCGTGACATATTTGACACTGACAATCATCCACTTGGTCAGACGTCCCTTGATAAGCATCGAATAAACACTGGTGATGCTGTTCCCATTCACTGATGATTGTATTGCGTGTCCACGGCAGAGCGGCAAGTTATTCAGCAGGAAGTAAACAAGATGCTCGCGAAAGGCATAGTTGAGCCCTCGTCGAGTCCTAGGGCGTCGCCGGTCGTGCTCATCAAAAAGAAAGATGACACGTGGCATTTCTGCATTGATTACCACCACCTAAACTGAATCACTAAAAAGGACATTTACCCTTTACCACGAATCGACGACGCTCTTGATTGTCTTCACAGTGCTAAATACTTTTCGTCCATAGACCTTCGATCTGGTTATTGGCAGATTTCTGTAGATGAGCAAGACCAAGAAAAGACCGCTTTTGTCACTCCAGATGGCCTCTACCAATTCCAAGGTTATGCCATTCGGTCTATGGAATGCCCCCGCCACGTTCGAACGGATGATGGACTCTCTGCTTCAAGGTTTCAAATGGTCAACTTGCCTTTGTTACCTCGACGACGTCCTTGTGTTTTTTCCTACATTTGAGAGGCACCTCGAGTGCGTCACAGCTATCCTTGACGTCTTCCGCAAGGCTGGGCTCCAACAGATTACAGTGCTAGGCCATCTTGTCGATGCTTCCGGCGTACCACCCGACCTGGAGAAGGTTCGAGCAGTAACGGCTTTTCCTGTACCTCAGTCTGTCAAAGACATCCAGAGTTTTGGGGGACTCTGTTCTTATTTCAGACGGTTCGTGAAAGATTTCACAGCAATCACTCGACCACTCAATGAACTTCTGAAGAAAGACGTGCCTTTTACATGGGGTTCCCCTCAGGCTGCCGCATTTTCACGCCTTATCACGATTCTGACCAATCCATTGATCTTGGCCCACTTTGACCCGTCCGCACCTACAGAGGTCCGAACCGATGCCAGTGGTTATGGGATCGGCGCAGTCTTAGCGCAACGACAACACGGACACGACCGCGTTATAGCCTACGCTAGCCGGCTCCTGACAACTGCAGAGCGCAACTATTCGATTACCGAGCGCGAATGTCTTGCTCTCGTCTGGGCTGTTTCAAAGTTCCGCCCATATTTATATGGCAAGCCCTTCTCAGTAATCACAGACCATCATGCGCTGTGTTGGCTTTCGTCTCTCAAGGATCCTACTGGTAGGCTTGGTCGTTGGGCTCTCCGACTACAAGAATATCCCTACGCAGTGACGTACAAGTCGGGACGCCAACACCAGAATGAAGACTGCCTCTCTCGCTACCCAGTCGAAGACCCGACCTCTACGTCTGATACTGGCACAGACGCCTGCGTTCTCTCTGTTTTTCCACTGCTCCATGTCGCCAACGAGCAGCGCTGTGACCAGTCCTTGCGTATCATCATTGACCGCCTGGAATCGTCACTTGCCGACATTTCCCTTCGCTTATTCATACTTCAAGATGGCGTACTCGACCGCCACAACATTCGCCCCAACGGCCCAGCATTACTCCTTGTGATCCCTAAACACCTTCGCTCGGCTGTTCTCCACAAACTTCACGACCTCCCTGCTGCCGGCCACCTCGGTGTGTCACGTACCTATGATTGGATCCGCCGACGCTTCTTTTGGCGAGGGCTTGCTCACCTCCGTTCGGAGATACATAGCAGCGTGTGAGAAATGCCAGCGAGGCAAGACACTATCGACGCTCGCTGCCGGGTTCCTTGAACCACTAGACATTCCCGCGGAGCCATTCTTTCGGGTTGGTTTAGACTTACTTTGCCCTTTTCCTCTATCTACCTCTGGGAACAGGTGGATTGCTGTGGCCATGGATTACGCCACGGATTACGCCACGCGCTATGCCAACACCCGAGCGTCTCCTACAAGCTGCACCACAGATGTCGCCAATTATCTTCTATGCGACGTGATTTTATTACATGGAGCTCCACGACCACTTCTCACAGACCGTGGCCAGACATTCCTATCAAAAGTTATCGCAGACATCCTGCAGTCCTGTGCAACGAGGCACAAGCTATCCACGTCATACCATCCGAAAACAAATGGCCTCACGGAGCGTCTCAATCGCACTCTCACAGACATGCTCGTGAAGTATGTCTCTTCAGACCACACTAACTGGGACCTTGCTCTACCGTTTGTCCCGTTTGCTTATAACACCTTGCACCACGACACCCAGCCGGTTATTCCCCATTTTTCCTTCTGTCTGGCTGAGAACCAGCACTGCCCCTCGACACAACCCTCCCTGTTCACGCGGCACCAACCAGTGAATATGCACTTGACGCCATCGCCCGCACTGCCCACACAAGGGAAATTGCCCGTGACCGCCTTCTGAACTCCCAAGAGAGTCAAAGGCATCTGTACAACCGGCGACACCGAGACATGCACTTCCCGCCTGGTTCTTTGGTGCTTCTGTGGCCTCCGTCACGTCAGGTTGGCCTGTCTGAAAAACTGCTGTCTCGCTACACAGGACCATACCGAGTGCTTCGTGCCGTGACTCCAATCAGCTACGAGATCGCCCGTGATGCCCCATCTGCTTCCCAGTCCAGTGATATGGTGCACGTTACACGACTGAAGCAGTATCACCCGCCCAGTGATGACATTTAGACACTCCGAGACGTCCCTTCTGCCGCCGGGGAATTATGCTACACGTGTGTTGTATTTGGTTGTTTGAACGAGGCGCGCGGGCGCCATCACTAGAGAAAAGAGGAGGAAGAACAAACTGGGCTCACGCTGTGAATCCAACCGGTCAGCGCTGCAACCGCTGTTGAAAATATAATCTGTATATAGTTGCTCGTCTAATTGACTCGTCCTTCGCGTAACAATATAAAGCAGTAAAACTTCCTTTCCCACATGGCCCCACACAATAACATGTGCAGCATCATTGCTGGTACACAGGTACTTTGTGTGGCTGCTCTACACATCAAGACACAGCACCAAATGCTCAAGCTAATAAGCTGAGCAGTGTGAATGCCATGGAGGAGTCATTGACGTCAGAATGATGCAAGTGCCAGGTAGACCAGATTTTCTTGACCATCCCTCATTACCCCCTCACGTGGTTGTTGGACTGCAGTTGTCTCACATCCTGTATAACAGCCGGTGAAGGCCACGGTAGTTTTATGTCCAGTTCCGTTAACCAAAGTTTGCAAAGAGAAAGGTTTAGCTTAAATGAAGAACAGTATCATCATGCTTCTATGTGGTCAACGAAAGTTGGTACTCTCATTCCATTTAAGCGAGTTTTTGTTTATCTGAAGTACACTTAAATTACGCCAATTACATTTTTCTCCCATATATTTCAGCTCCCTTGGTGTTTGAACTGTGACTTACCCAAACAAATACTGCTCAAGAGCTACAATGCACTAAGAAAATGAAAATTCCAACTTTGTCAAAAGGCTGTCTGGTTTAAAAAAAAAAAAAAAGAACAGAACACACAGCAGCCTGGCACATCCCTTACTCACAAACTTACTACGGTGGCGAAGTTATTTGTCACACACAATGTACCTGTAGTTGGCTGCAGCACATGAATAGCTAGCTCCAGGCTGCCCTTGTGACATCTTGTGGCAGCTACTTGGTCTGGAATCCATTAGCGAAGAATGCCAAGTGTGTGCATCTATGGCTTTCTACCAAGGAGCATGCCTGAGACGTTGCTGTTTGCAAGTAGTGGCCGAGCTTGGAAAGGAAAAGCACTGAGCAACCACTGGCAACTTGTGTAGCAAACCATGTGCACCTCTGCTTTCATAAAGTCAGGTGTGCATGCCAAATACATGTACCAAATGCATACTCCTTGTGCTATTGCACAAACGATCTCAAATCCAGTACATACCATCGTAAATCACAAGTGTAGTCTGGAGCCGGCCACTAACCACTCCAAATAAATGGGATTTGGATCTGTACTGTTGCTAATATGTATGGAATTACATACCTCACGAAGCGATTTTCTGTGCTTTTTATATGTACAATACTCATGGAATGAAACACGACAGTAAACATTTAAGGTGGAACACTTAAAACATGCAATTTCTCCATAGTTTTATGCCATGTTGCTAAGAATATGGTCACTAAGAGTGACGCAGACTCTGACCTAAGTGTACGAAACAAAATTACGCTGATGTCGCATGAATTGCAAACGTTGCAAATGGGAGTATGCGCATTGGTTAGGCCTAAATTGATGCATTTCATTACGTAAGCACTGTACTTCTGACAACTGTATGTGTATTTGCACAGTGCTGACAAATAAAACTGTTGTGGCTCTGTGGCATGCTACTGTAAAAATTGCATATGATACAAATAGGCCTCACACTTTATGCAATATTGCAGAAATGCTGCAAAAGATTCTTGCACTTCCTTTCTCTCCCTGACTTTTGGCTTCAAAGCTTTATCCCTGACCAGGAGAAATAGCAGCTGCCTGTGCTCCAAATTGCTGCCTCATGATGATGCAAGATGGTAAGAGACTTGTAGACCACGCTTATGTACAAAGATTATGTAACACAGAGAAGAAGCATAGCAAACTCACTCTGCAAATTCTTGAAGATGTTCTCAATGTCTGGATGATGACGAAGCAGTTTCTCGGACAACTCCACAAGAGAAACCAATATCCTTCTCAGCTCAGTGTGAAACTGTAATAGGCACAGATGGAAGGCAAACCGTGCAGAAACGTCGCAAAGCATTCAGAGCGCAAGCACGAAGAAAGTTTGCACTTACATCAGGAACTAGAGGCACACCCATGGCAGGTTTGTCAAAATTCTTGCGTTCGACATTCACCGTCGCTAAATCGATGGCAGCTTTGTCTGGAACTGCTTGCTTCTGACCCTGTTACGGGAGTTTTGCACAGGTACAAGAATAAAACGATGTGTACAAAGTGAAGAAACAAGAAAACAAATTACCTCAGTTGACGTTGACTTGTTTGCATTTAAAGAAAACGTGGAACTACGTTTCAGGAGCAGCAGTTCATCTGCGCACAAACAAATTGGGTTATGAATGAACTCGTCAGACACACACACTTGTGTTAACAGATACTGCGTTACACTGTTAAGAACAGCGCAGCAGCACACAACGTATATTCCAGAAAGAAAGCGCATATTTTGCATGGAATTTTATATGACTAAGCAGAAGTTTTGGTCGGCTCACCTCCATCGCGGATCTTTTCCTCCCTGACAGAACTTTGATCACACAGCGGTCTTGCCTGAGAAACGGATACTAGTTTGTAGTAATCGGAAAGCTTTATGCAGTCCAGCGGGTTGCAGAAATGACTGAGAGACATTTGCTTTAGCTTTTCAACAGTGTACTCTGGACAAATCTCAACAGTCCACTCAACACCAGTGCTGCTCATAACGCTGATCTTCATCTCGCACGCACCACTGAGCCTTGTGCTTAAGTATAACATATCTCAAAACTAGCGTGACAAACGCACTTATAATAATTCTGGACGCAGCTTTTCATGCGATTGCGGGTGCATTTTCGAAGCAACTAAATTAGAACGAGGCAGAAATAAACATCAGCTGTTTGCGACGCACACGCCTTAGCAGCCGAAGAAGTGCGAAGCACTGTGACGCCACCGACGGGAAATTTCGAAACCAAGAAAGTGGGTATATTGTGCTGCTAACTATTTACTTCGCTTCCTTGTTTACTTGAAACATATATGTAGGCCAAACTAAATTGCTTATTTTTCAAGTTCAACAAGGTTCTTAGCGGGGTAAATTTAAAGGGACTGACAACCGATATTTATGAACCCAGTTTTTTATGGCGCAACGAAAAGCTCACCCTCGGTAGTGTTTACATATGCTGCGGTCACTTCCAAAAGTGCGTGGATATTTTGTAAGCAGAATTTTTCGATCTGAGCAGCCTCTAAAAAAATAAGAGTCCCTCCTCCAGCAACGCTGAGAAGTGATAGTGATGCCGATAGCCCGCCTCGCAAATTGTGAAAGCCGCCCATCGTCCTGCCAACGTTGGTCCTGCTTTCACTGGAGTACAGTGTTCTAGTACACTGTAACTGGAGGAAGTGCAACTGTGGTTAATCATCTATATTCTCAATTTCGAGCCATTTTTAAAGATAAATAGACTGGTACAATAAGTTTGCGTTGCTGTACAGACCTTCCTTATAGCTGCACCGCATTTTTTCTCCCCAAGTACACGCCTACGTTATGGCTGGCTGGCCCCCGTCTTCGTTATTCGGTCGATAGACGAGCCAAGCCAATCATCGAAAACGAAGGCGAAGCCAGCGCCACTTTTCTACTCACTACAAACGAAGGCTTATCTGCACATCGCAAGAATGATACTGCATTTCAATATTAATAAAAAGACCAGGAACAGCATACACTGGTAGAAAGTCACGTGGTAGACCTCTTAAATAGGTTCATGTTTTTGCCGCATGTGGCGCCAAAGGTAATTTTTCATGACTTTTATTGAAGAATTAAAAGTATAAATCCACGTTTAATGAGAAAAACAGCGCCCGTTCTACCCAATACTAGAGACGATCTTTCCATCCGCGGGGTTATCTCAATTCATGTTCTGAGCGGTTGTCTGTCCCTTTAATTCGTGGCACCACTTTAAAAAAACTTTACACCCTTTGAGGCATATCTTGTCCCAAACTCTTAAAGAAGTTCGCACCCTTTGGGACTAATCTTGTCAAACAACGCTCTAAGAAATGTTTACACCCTTTGGGTCGTATCTTGTCCCCAAACAATAATCGATCGCATCTGTCTTCTCCGTATTTCCTTTCTTTAACGCTGCGAGCCCGGTAGCGCGATTCATTTTCCAGGGAAGCATGGGCCCTCGGACTGTGGCGCCGCCGCACGGGAGAACGTGAACCACGGCGGCGCCTCGGATCTGTTTGAGCCCCGGTGCCGCGGCGGAAGCTGCGGTGCCGGGCGCCGACGCGAAGCGGCGGTCGTTGGGGTGTTGCAGAGCGCAGCATGGCAACACCCCAAATAAAAAAATACTGCTCCAGTCAGGTAGACTGCTCCCTCCCTGATAGCATGATAGTGAGATTATATTTGGATCATCAAAACAGTGATGCGTTTATTTAGGAATAGCATCGATTCCTTAACAGCGGCCACAGTTGTGCCTACAAGTCTGGAAGGTGACAGTGGTCTGCCTTTTCCCGTCCTTCGGCTATTGGGGTGTTGGGTTGGCGTAGCAACACCCCAACGACCGCCGCTTCGCGTCGGCGCCCGGCACCGCAGATCCGAGGCGCCGCCGTGGTTCACGTTCTCCCGTGCGGCGGCGCCACAGTCCGAGGGTCCAGCTGCCCTGTAAAATTAATTGCGCAGCCAGGTACTTCCTAGTCACGAAAGCATAGAGTTCACGAAAGGCTTGCGCGTTATCAGCGTGACACAGCATTCTCGGAAGGAAAGTAGCGAGCGCTGAGTTTTCAAGAAAGGAAACGCAAGCAAGACAGATGACGATTATTGTTTGGGGACAAGATACGACCCAAAGAGTGTTAACTTTTTTAGAGTGAACGATAATCGTTATCTATCTTGCTTGGGTTTCCTTTCTTCGCTCGCTACTTTCCTGTCGAGAATGCTATGTCACACTGATGACGTGCATGTCGTTCATGGCCTTACAGAAGCTTTTAGTAGATACATTATATATACAGGGTGTTTCAACGAACACTCAAAATTTATTTAAGGTTGCCTGTGGCAGCCACAAACCTCAACGAGCTGGCTCACTCCAAGGCGCGAGGTCTCGCTTTCCGCGACCATGGAGAACTCCCCGGCCGGCCCGCAGTGGTGGAGAACATAGATCGACCGACAACATATAACGAAATTACGCAGCACTTTTATTTCGGCAGGAGAGACTTTCCCCTTCCTCACAAGAAGTTAAATAGAGCGCAGGCATTGAGCCTCAGATTATTGCAAACAGGCTCGTATCCCAGCCCGGCTTTATTACACAAGCTTTATCCCGACACTTATGCCAGTAGTTATTGCAGGCACTGCAATGACTTCGCTAGCCTAGACCATATGCTCTGGCGTTGCCCCTCGTTGCGAGGCACGGAGCAAACCAATGAGGACAAGTGGCTCTCCGCTATCAAGAGCCCCGAAGCCGGGGCGCAACTATGGGCTGTCCAGAGGGCCCACGATGCGGCGGTCGGGCATGGCCTGACTGTCCTAAGGTACGCTGCGCGCTCCTCAGGGCTTTCATTAAAGTTTTACATCCATCCATTCATGCCTGTGGCAGATAGCCCAATTCCAGTTAATGAGCTGGTCTACTCTAAGAGGCGGGCATTACTTGCACAAAATATTCAAATGCATAATTGACTAATTAACAAAAATTCACTAATTAAGTTTTTAACGAATTACCTGATGGCTCACATTGCAATGTACAAATTGTAGTCGTGGAGTTCGCAAGGCGGATCCACTTGGAATTTAATTCTCGGGATGACACCAGTTTCGAGATATTAATCCCCGAGAAATGCATTGGCGTTCCAGTTAATTTTGTGCTTCAGTGCATAAAGCGACGTTTTGTTAAGAAACTAACTGGAACGCCAATGCATTTCTCCGCAAAGTTCGGGGATTACTATATCGAAACTGGTGTCACCCCGAGAATTCGTTCCAAGTGCCTTACGAACTCCACAGCTACAATTTGTAAATTGCAATATGGGCCATTAGGTAATTAGTTAGAATTTTAATTTGTCATTTTTTGTTAATTATTCGATTATGCATTTCAATTTCTTGTGCAAGTAATGTCCGCCTCTTCGAGTAGACCAGCTCATGAACTAGAATTGTGCTTTCTGCCACAGGCAACCTTTAGGAATTTTTGAAAGTGTTTGCGGAAACACCATGTATATACATAGGACGATTATTCACTCTTAAACACGTTTGCACCCTTTGAGGCTTATCTTGTCCCACAAAGATAATGGTCATCTGTCTTGCGCGCCTTTCCTTTCTTTAACGCTGCGCGTCCGGTACGAGAGCACTGCACGGCTCGGGCCTACCCGAAAACCCGGGCCTGTCCCAGCCCGTGGGCCGGGCCGGGTAAAGTAGTTTTCACGGCGGGCTTTGGCCGAGCCCGGGCCTGAAGCTCCGGGCTTCGGGTCGGGCCCGGGTTTGAGGTGGCGGGCTCGTGTCAGGCCGGGCTTGTTCTTGCGTGGTGCATGCGCGCATGCGCACGTTCGCGCGAGCGTTTCCGTGTTTACACTTTCCGTCGAGGGCAAAAAAAAAAAAAAAAAGAAGGCACAATTCTTTCATCGTCCACGAAGGCCTGCCACTTTAATTTTACTTCGATTTCACTATGATTCAATTCAGGAATTGAAAATGCATGCATCCCTGTATACGTTGACCAAGCTGCACAGAACTCTTTATATTGAATGCTATGTTTCGCCGGTTTCTCGATAATATAACCAAGGAATGAGTTCAATTAGCAATGTGACGAAATCTTAGTGCTCATTTTATACTATCACAGCGAAGTGAGTGCGTGGGAGCTAAATCCTCTTTGAGACGCGACCATATTACTCAGGTCACAAATACAGGAGCCCCAACAAAGCGCTCTCATTGGTACACCTCTTGGTATACTGAACTTTCCGCTGCGCCGTCCATGCACTTTCTTCCGCTCGCCTTGCCTCCTCACGGCGTCATTTCACTATCTCCCTCTGGCTGGAAAGGTGGTTGCCGTCGTGTTATTATTATTATTATTTTTTATGCGTTTCGGTTTTTCTTCTCGGGTGCGGGCAGGCTCTTCGCTTTACAGAAATTAAGTTAACCACCCTGATCGAGTTACATGAAGTGCGACAGATAAGTGGACAAAGAAAGCGATTGTCTATAGCGCTGTTAGCACGTAATATCAGCTCAGTTTTAGCTGCTATGACTGTTTAGACTAAGACAGACTGGCATTCTGTAGAAGCTCACGGAAGTATTCGCTACTGTATAGAATGATATAACTATCCGGCGCTGAGGGCGACTAAGGCCGGCCGTGCCCGTGTGAGGCAGCAACGCGTCACTCTGGCTTGCATAGGCCAATCCCAGCATCAGCTGGCCCTAAGATGGCTCGAGCCCAGCCAGAGAATTTTTAAAGAAGCATTTTCGATGTGAGCATGACAGGTAGCCCATACAAATGGAACTGTCAAAGAATTGCTTTGCCGATTTTTTTATTATATAGATAGCAAGCATATACACTTATAATTCCTTTTCAAAAATATTCAACTTCATATTTTGCTAATCGTAACAGCAATCGTAACAGCCCCTGATAATTTTACATGTATGCAATGGACAATGAATACATGCTTGAATGAGTACATTGATTCTGGGAAACTGAAGCTTGCGTCAAATCACTCCCAATAGAGTAACGTTTGGAATAAGTTCCTTTGGGTTAACTACAACAACAACACGTTATCACTCAACGCGTCAAAACGTTATCACACGTTAAACTACAACACGTTATCAGGACGTGTGCAATGCAGAGTGCAAGGCCTTTCTAAGCTTTGACACAACAAGTAAGACCGGAACATCTCACCTGCTAACTTCCTTCTTTTCTGAAAAGAAACCCACGGTTCCTGCCAGCCTAAAAGAAAGCTTGGCGACAGCGTGCGTCAGATGGTGCGCTAAAGATGTGAGGCCCTTGGATGTCGTGCGAGTTGATCGACGTTTTAAGCTTGCCAATGAGCTTGTCGGCTGCCGGTGCGCGGTACGGAATCATATCCACCAAATAATCACTTGCGCACTCCCCGACGGTGTCGCGCAAGGCAGCTGAAGTGGCCGGCGATTTGCGAGAAACGCTGAGGCCAGTGATCAAGGCAGCGATGGAGGAAGGCCGTTGTTCCATGAAGGTCGACAGGTGGACTGACGATTGTAATGCCACGTACATACTAGCGGCAAAACGCGCGCGGCGCGCCGCCGGCGGCAAAAGGAAGCTGCGGCAGGGCGGCCACACCAACCGGCGGCGCGCCGCGGCGGCAGTCACGTGACAGCATAGACTCCTCCCCCCTTCTCGAACTATCCGTCAGCTCTCGCCTGCAGATGATAGTGCGGTTGGGCGGGTCCGCATGACACCAGTTTCCCGCGCGCACGTCACGTAAGCGGGCCGCTCTGATTGGTCTCCTCCATCTGCGGCACGCGGCAAACCGCAAAAAATGTCACAGTTTCGCCCTAAGGGCGAAGCAATGAATGCGATAGCAACACAGCAATGTCATACGAAGTAAGGTGAGCGGCTTTGGTAGCAATATGAATTGTAGTAAACATGAGCTGATTAAGTAAGCAGGTGTGCTGCGGCGTAAGTAGACCGACATGAAGAGAGACTCGATGACCACGAGAAGGCGCGTGTGAAACGGTGGTGTTGATGAGAAGCGCTTCCCGTGGGCAGCGCGTCCGAAGGGACACACCTGTAGTGCTGCACTGCCGATCCGGGCAGCATTGCATGTGTAGCGTGCGTTGGAAAAAGTGGCCCGACTATTACTAACTGAATGAACAAGCGTGGTGTGAGCGCACACAAACAAACATAAAGAGATCACACTGAATGACTGCAGACAACGGCTGTCAAAACGCTGGCAGCGAGCCCATACGCCGCAGCGGGCGAAGGTACGTGCGGTCTATCGCTTCAACGGAAACTGAGCGGCGAATGCACGGCGCATAAAGGTCAGAGCCGTGTGGAGATAAGAGGCGAGCGACGAGCGCGGTTGTTGACAGCGTAGAAGTGCGCCCCCCGCGCTCCCTCCGGCGCTGGCTTCCCGCTTCCTTGCTTGCGCGTGGGTGATTGAGTGCGTTCGCTCTCCGTGATAGCGCGCGTCCCCGCACGCTTCCGCTCGGGCATACGGCGCGCGGCGAAGATTTTATCTATAGGGAACCTCACGGCGACGGCGACGGCAGAAATCCGGTTGAAGTGTCCATATAATTGCTATCGCAATAAAAATAGGTCCAGGAGCGATCCCTGCCGCGGCAAGAAAAACCTGTTTCGCGGCTGCTTTCGCGGCGCGCGTCTTGCCGCCGGCGGCGCAGAACGGCGTACATCACAGCCACTGCTCACAACTTGAATGATGACTGGGAACTAAAAAGTTTGCTATTATTTACGAGGGATTTCTCCCACGCACAAACGTCATCAATGCCATTCGACCGTACAGGAGCATCAGCTGCACCGCACATGTCCTCAACACCATCCTCCGCCACATCTTTGAATGGTTTCTTGAATGAGCATCTACCACACGTGCGTGGACAGTTGCAAAATGTGAAGACCGTCGTCACCTTCCTGAAGAAGGGCGGGCTGGTTAGCCAGCTACCCCACGTATAAATCAAGGAGTAGAAGGTGGAATTCAAAATTCACCATGCTGAATTCTGTGCACACGCAGTACGAGAAGTTAGAAGTACCCCTGGATTCCAGAGTTGCAGGCTCATTCACTGACGCCCCCGCAAGATATGAAGCGGGATATATAGACCAGCCAGGCACCACTTCGGTTGGGCACGACGCCGCTGAAGGGATGGGACGCTTACCGCTGCTGTATTTCCAGGTTGGTTACTTCAAAGATGCTTCCTGTCTAAAAAGCAGCCATTACTGCCTTGTAGCGGTGTCGTGCCCGACCGATTTGCGTGATATGATGCGTCGTTTATTGCTGTTCTTTTCACGCTTGCGCAAGAAATCTGCATGTCTGTTGTTGTTGCTTTCGGGTGACATTGAATCAAATCCCGGACCTAGCGTGGAACAAACACTTGAACTTGTCCTTGAAACCGTGCGTAGGCTAGAAGTGGGTCAGAATACATTAACCGGTGAAATTAAGTGGCTGAGAGAAAGCAAGATGCAACCGAGAAAGAAATTAATGGCTTGACCGAGAGAGTGGTCACTTTGGAAGCAAAGCTTGTTTCATATGCCCCTACACTATCCAACTTCTCGGATCATGCTGCTGGTTCATTTGCGAATCAACTTCAGGCAGTTGTGTCAAGGTGTGATGAAGCTGAGAACAGAATGCGACGGTGCAATCTGTTGTTCTTTGGAATTCCCGACGAGGAAAAAGAGAGCTGGGCAACTACAGAGGGAAAAGTTATTACCCTGTGCACAGATAAGTTGGAAACGACAACTACTAGTTCTCAGTTTGAACGTGTACACCGGCTGGGAAAATTTGCTTCAAATAAATGTAGGCCAATAATTGCTAAGTTTACGTTTTTTAAGGACAAGCAGGAAATTCTCACCCGTGCACATAAGCTGAAAAATTCTGGGATCTCTATTAGATAAGATTTTTCGCTGACTACACGACAGGCACGCAGGAAACTGCTTCAATTTGCCAGAGAACGGAATTGCCCTTATAAATTGAATGTCGACAAACTTCGTATTGATAATAACACATATACTTACGACAGTGTTTCTGACTCTGTACTCTGTAGTAACTGCTAGATAGCTAGTTGCCGATGTGCGCAGTGCGAAAGTGCAGTGGCCATCAACTTCACGTGCACCTTCATTTTCAGTATCATTTACTAACATCCGCAGTGTGTTGCCAAAACGTGTCCTGCTTGAATCATATCTTGAAGATAGTAAGCCCGATGTTGTATTGCTGACCGAGACTTGGCTTCACGCCGATGTATGTGACCCTGAGTTATATCATACTTCTAACCAGTATGCCATTTATCGCCATAATCGTGCACATAAAAAAGGTGGCGGCGTGTTGATAGCCATCAATAAAACTATACCTTCCTTTCTTGTTGACACTGACTCTGCTCTTGAAGTAGTCTGGGTAGCTTGTCCTACGTTATTCGGAAAGTTATTGATGGGTGTATGTTACCGCCCACCTGCCTCTGACCGCCTGTTTGTATCTGATCTTCACAAAACTATTTCCAGGGCTCTTGAACAGTTTCCCACTAACAAAATCTACCTATTTGGTGATTTTAATTTTCCTGATATTAATTGGTCTCGCTTGTCGTCATCGAGCAGTGAATCAAGTGATTTTATTGAGCTGTGTTTAGAGTTTAATCTTACCCAGATTGTTACAGAGCCCACTCGCGGCACTAATATATTAGATCTTATCCTCACAACAGAGCCACATAGCATTAGCCCTGTCGTGCAGCTTGACGGCTTTAGCGACCATAACCTACTGCAATTCTCAATTAATATTCCACGGAATTTTGCTGGTGTTGAACGTAAGGTTATTAGGGATTATAATAGGGCAAATTGTGAACAAATGAACACTGAACTTGAGGTTTTTTTTCATAAAACGTTTCTTCCATCATTCACCAACAGGTCTGTTGAAGAAAATTGGAATTCATTTAAAAATATTATGACACTTCTAGTAGATAAGTACGTGCCATTAGTCGCAATATCTAACGACAAACATAACCCATGGTTTAATAAATCGCTTAGATCACTCAGAAATAAAAAAGAAAAGGTTATACGCATCTGCTAAACGGCTATCATGTCCTTCATCATGGTCTAAATATAAAGATTGTTTAAAGACTTACTGTCTTGCAATATCTGAAGCGAAAAAGAAGTATTTTTCCACCGATCTGTCCTCACTTTTACGCACTAACCCTAGGAAGTTTTGGCGAGCTGTTTCTCCTGACCGTGGCTGTAATACTGTTACACTACATAACGCCGACAATGTTCCTGTCTCTGCAGCTGAGTGTGCTTCTACTTTCAATTCGTTTTTTTTGCTCTGTTTTCACTAATGAAGACTGCTCCTCCATTCCCTGTGTCCCCGACCTTAATTATCGCTTCATGTCTCCTATAAGTATTAGTGTTGATGGCATCTCGAAACTAATACGCGATTCGAAAGTGTCTACATCGTGCGGTGTTGATAATAATAATAATAATAATAATAATAATAATAATAATAATAATAATAATAATAATAATAATAATAATAATAATAATAATAATAATAATAATAATAATAATAATAATAATAATAATAATAATAATCATCATCGTCATCATCATCAGCCTATATTTATGTCCACTGCAGGATGAAGGCCTCTCCCTGCGATCTCCAATTACCCCTGTCATGCGCTAGCGTATTCCAACTTGCGCCTGCGAATTTCCTAACCTCATCATCCCACCTGACTTTCTGCCGTCCTCGACTGCGCTTCCCTTCTCTTGGTATCCATTCTGTAACCCTAATGGTCCACCGGTTATCCATCCTACGCATTACATGGCCTGCCCAGCTCCATTTCTTCCGCTTAATGTCAACTAGAATATCGTCTACCCCCGTTTGTTCTCTGATCCACACCGCTCTCTTCCTGTCTCTTAACGTTACTCCTACGATTTGTCGATCCATCGCTCTTTGTCTCTTTGTGCGGTCCTTAACTTGTTCTCTAGCTTCTTTGTTAACCTCCAAGTTTCTGCCCCATATGTTAGCACCGGTAGAATGCAATGATTGTACACTTTTCTTTTCAACGACAGTGGTAAGCTCCCAGTCAGGATTTGGTAATGCCTGCCGTATGCACTCCAACCCAATTTTATTCTTCTGTAAATTTCTTTCTCATGATCGGGTTCCCCTGTGAGTAATTGACCTAGATAAACATATTCCTTTACAGACTCTAGAGGCTGACTGGCGATCCTGAATTCTTGTTCCCTTGCCAGGCTATTGAACATTATCTTTGTCTTCTGCATATTCATCTTCAACCCAATTCTTGCACTTTCTCGATGAAGGTCCTCAATCATTTGTTGTAATTCCTCTCCATTGTTGCTCAATAGGACAATGTCATCTGCAAACCGAAGGTTGCTGAGATATTCGCCGTCGATCCTCACTCCTAATCCTTCCCAGTCTAAGAGCTTGAATACTTCTTCTAAGCATGCAGTGAATAGCATTGGAGAGATTGTGTCTCCTTGCCTGACCCCTTTCTTGATAGGTATCTTTCTACTTTTCTTGTGGAGAACCAAGGTTGCTGTGCAACCCTTGTAGATATTTGCCAAGATATTCACGTATGCCTCCTCTACTCCTTGATTACGCAATGCCTCTATGACTGCTGGTATCTCTACTGAATCGAATGCCTTTTCATAATCTATGAAAGCCATATAGAGAGGTTGATTGTACTCCGCAGATTTCTCGATTACCTGATTGATGGCATGGATATGGTCCATCGTAGAATATCCCTTCCTGAAGCCAGCCTGTTCTCTTGGTTGGCTGAAGTCAAGTGTTGTCCTGATTCTAATGGAAATTATCTTGGTGAATATTTTATACAATACTGAAAGCAAGCTAATGGGTCTGTAATTCTTCAATTCTTTAACGTCTCCCTTCTTATGGATAAGTATAATGTTGGCGTTCTTCCAGCTCTCTGGTACACTTGAAGTTGTGAGGCATTGCGTATAAAGGGCCGCAAGCTTTTCAAGCATGATATCTCCTCCATCTTTGATTAAATCTACTGTTATTCCTTCTTCTCCAGGCGCTTTTCCCCTGGTCATGTCTTTTAAGGCCCTTCTAACTTCATCGCTGTTGATAATATTAATTCTAAAATCCTAAAAAACACGTCAGCTATGTCCAGTCAGATTTTATATCACATTTTTCAGCAGTCTTTATCAACTGGTCTTCTTGCAGCTGACTGGAAGATAGCCAAAGTCATTCCGATTTTCAAAGATGGAAACAGGCACTCTCCTGGTAACTACCGCCCCATTTCGCTAACATGCATTTGTTGTAAGTTTCTCGAGCACCATCATTGCCTCCCATATTTTCAACCATCTTGAATCTAATAACTTTTTCTTTCAAAATCAACATGGTTTCCGTAAAGCGTTGTCTTGTGACACTCAACTATTGGAATTTACGTCAGATTTACATAATGGCATGAATAATAGCAAACTTATTGACTGCATTTTCCTTGACTATGCAAAAGCCTTTGACAGAGTCGCTCACTGTCGCCTAATAGCTAAATTAACTGTTCTTAGGATCGATTCATTAACATTATCCTGGATTCGTAATTTCTTATCTAATCGGCGGCAGTTCGTATCTGTTAATAACTTTAGCTCCTCCACATCAGTAGTAACGTCAGGTGTACCGCAGGGTAGTGTATTAGGCCCTCTTTTCTTAACTTTTATTAATGATTTACCCAGCAACATTTCTTCCTGCATAAGACTTTTTGCGGATGACTGCGTAATTTACAGAACCATTGATTGTCATGGTGACCATTTAACTTTACAAAATGACCTTCACTTAGTTAATCAGTGGTGCGACCGTTGGCAAATGTCACTTAACACATCTAAATGCTGCGTACTTTCCTTCACTCGCGTGAAATCAGCTCTTAATTTCCCGTACAAAATCTGTTCGGCTGAAGTTCCTCGTGTCTCTACTTACAAATATCTTGGTGTTCATTTCTCTACTAATCTTTCCTGGTGTACTCACATCGAGAAGATATGCGCTAAAGCTAACAGAACTTTAGGGTTTTTACGTCGTCATCTGCACCTTTCCCCCTCTACCATTCGATAACAGGCCTACCAAACATTGGTACGCCCTCAACTAGAATATGCTTCATCGATCTGGTCTCCTCATCAACAGTACCTAATAGACAAATTGGAATCCATCCAAAATCGTGCTGCCCGCTTTATAACTTCTAATTACAGTCGTCAATCTAGCATTACCCAAATTAAACGTGATATTTCCATTCCCGACTTGGATTCCCGCCGCTCTGTTGCCCTTCTATGCCTCTTTCATAAATACTTCTATAACTCGTGGTCCAGCCGTTTGTCACTTGAAATTCCTTCTCGCACATCTAGTCGACTTCATAATCATCTCAGCTTCAGGCGCATTTTTGACCACACACAGTCATTCAATAATTCTGCATTGCCACGCGCCATCGCACTATGGAATAACCTTCCAAATGATATTGTTTCAATAAAAGATTCTGCCAAATTTCGTGAACAATTGCAACTTCATATGTTCTCTTGACTTTGTATTAATATATCTTTTTTTATGATTACCAGTGTTCCTATTACCCTTCCAATGTACAAATTTACTTGTTTTTTCCTACTATGTAGTTATTTTTATGCCTTATTTATTGCCTTTTTTCTGTAACCCCCCCCCCCCCCCCCCTACGCAATGCTCCACTGGAGCCTGTGGGGTAATATGAATAAATGAATAAATAAACAGAGAAAGATCGCTAATAGAAGAAGTTAGCAAAAATACTATAAATGAGATAATTGACTTTTTGGCACCGTTTAAAGAAGCAACTGACATGCTCGAGGAAGAGAGGCAATCTACCCTGCCACTCGTTCGGCTCTGTCAAACAAAGCTGAAGAAGCATTTCACGGTCATGCTGACGCATCAACAATTGCAGCGAGGGAAACTGGAGATGAGTGAACTCCACAAGCCAACCTGCTATTAAAGTGGGGACGGGTTCTACAAATAATTTTGCCCGATACAAAATCTGCTCCAAAACGCCCTTGACGATTCCCACCACTGTATTCGCAGAAAAAGTACAGTATGCCGGAGCTGAATAAACGTTCCTCGTACCTGTACGTCTGGTCATCTTTTTCCACCATGACGTTTTGTAAAATAAATTACTGAAGGTTAAAGTACTTGATAGCAATGCATGCGCCAACAAAAACTCGGTTGTTGCTATTTCAAACACCTTGCTCTCGACAGCCTCCGTTCGGGCCTCCGTCGGGCATGATTTGCAGTCGGGCCGGGCCGGGTCGGGTAGGCGACATTTTTTTCGGGCTCGGGCCGGGCCCGGGTCTCGCTTTGAATCACCGGGCCGGGCTCGGGCGGGTAACCATTTACAATCGCCGGGCCCGGGCCGATAATAACGGCCCGTGCAGTGCTCTATCCGGTACACTGTAATGGCCTCATGGAGGAAAGAAACAAAATAGAAGAGGCCCTGACGTCACGTTCTCGAAGCTGGAAGTGCAGTCATGTTGGTGTGTCATCTTCCTTTGCGCGTCCAATCAGCTCGCTAGGGCAGATAGGCGTGAGCTTTGAACTTGCATTGTTACGAGCCGCCGGAAGTGTGTGCTGCCGACGTGCGTCAAAACAAAGCCTACGAAACTTCTGTAGCAGTTTTAGTGAAGCAGTCGCGCTCCTGTTTTTTTCCGTGGCAAGTTGAAGAAGACGATGAAGACCCGCGCCATGATTGCTTTAGTGTAGCTGTTGCTAGCTGACACTCACAGCCCCAAAACAACTTTCAAGCTTACACACAACACATCAAAGTCAACTTTTGTCGCGAACAAATTGTGCAGCGAGAAAGACATGGGCGGAAAAATCTCACTTTTCAGAGGCCGAGAGCACCAGCGAGAGCTTCAGGAGCGCGGTTGCTATGGCAACGTTGACGTTTGGGGTACCAGTCACAGTGCTCCTTTGCGAAAAACAGCACGTGAATTCCTCCCCACTTTCTCCAAAACGTCCGTGCTGGCGGGGCCTCTCCTACGCTTTACCTTCCTCCATGAATGGCCTGGAAGTACGGGACGCGCAGCGTTAAAGAAAAGGAAAGGCGCGCAAGCAGATGACCATTATCGTTGTGAGACAAGCCCCGAGGGGTGAAAACGTGTTTAAGAGTGAAAAATCGTCATCTGTCTTGCCCGCATTTGCTTTCTTTAACGCTGCGAGCCCGGTACTTACACGTTACGAACAGCGTGCGCGGTATCAGCGTGACATAGCATTCTCGACAGGAAAGTAGTGGGCGCAGAGTTTTCAAGAAAGAAAACGGAAGCAAGGCAGATGATGATTATAACGGTGTGGGACAAGATAAGCACCAAAGGGTGCAAACTTTTTTTATCAGTGCTCAAAAGTTTACACACTTTCGGTGTAACCCTTTACTGTGCCCCCTACTAAAATGCAGGCGCTGTGGCATAAATAGAAGACGTGAGCTCAAGATCGGAAGGTAAAACATTACGGCTATTTTTTTTTGTTTTACCTACACTGGCTACACGAGTGTAGAAAGTCGCCATTTTTTTTTTTTTTACTTGGTGTAGAAAAGTGTAGCTGCACCCACCTGCACGCAGCCATTTTTTAAAGTGTAGTGTAACATGAAAACTACACTGTCTACACAGTGGCACGACCGCTGGATATATATAAAGTGCGGCCTGCCGCGTGCATCGAAAATGGCAGGATCTATCGTGGCGCCACCAATCAAGGACTGCCATCTGGGAATTAACGGCGTAGAAAAAGCGTCAGGAACACGCTAGGAACGCCGTATCGGAGCTATTTTTTTTACCTACACTTCCTGCAGGCTCATGTAGACGAGTGTACTGCTGGGAAGAGGAGGAGGAGGAAAGAACTTTATTCTGACAGGGCGTTTGGGACCTCCCAGGCCCCCTGGGTCCCCGCACGACCCCACCGCACTCAAACGTTCATGTTTCACATGTCCAGGACGCTGGCAGCACCGCTGGTGGCGATCTTATGCCTTGCCGGGTCTGTGGAGCGCAGTGAGGTCTCCCAGTCCTCCCAGGTTTAGAGTGCATAGTGTCAGCCCCCCCCCCCCCCCCCCTCCCCTCGAGGGGGGGGGGGGGGGAGCAGAAGCCGGACAGGCCAGGAGTATGTGGGTGAGGTTTGCTTTCGGCGCATTGCACAGAGGGCAGGAAGGTGGGATGGGTCGGCAGATGAAATAGCTAATACCCATAGTCAAGCAATATAAGTACCTCGGCGTATACATAAACTAAGGAAAGACTTTTTCTAGCCACCAAGATAATCTGAAAATAAAGGGGAAGCGTAATGCAGCAATAATGAAACACAGAGCATTTTGGGGCCCATAATAAGTATGAGGTGGAGCGTGGAATCGGGAAAGGAGTAATGGTGCCAGCGCTAACGTTCGCAAATGCCACTCTATGCTTAAAATCGGATGTCTTGTCGGGGTTGGAAGTTAGCCAAAGATCAGTAGGCCGGTTGGCTTTGGGAGCCCACGGTAATACCACAAATGAGTTAGTGCAGGGTGACATGGGTTGGGCCTCTTGTGACGTCAGAGAAGCACAGAGCAAAATTAGTTTTGAAGAAAGGCTCAGGAACATGGATGAAAATAAATGGGCGACTAAAGTGCACAAGTATCTGTACCTGAAAAGCGTGGACGCAGAATGGAGGAAGAGGTCAAGAAAGTTGGCAACCAAGTACAGGATAATTCAAACTCTGAATAGAAAACCAGGAGTCATCAGAAAGAGAGAGATATATAGAGACAGTGAATTGGATGCAAAGAATGGAAACAAAAAGGACAATAGAGATTTACAAGAATGAGAAGAAAGAAATTAGAAGAGAAAATCTGTACGGTAACATAAAGGGCAGTGCCTTGCTATTTGAGGGTCGAGCCGGCTGCCTAAGGACCAAAACATACCGGAGCAAATATTTGGAACTAGATGAGGCATGTGTATGCTGCAGCAAAGATCCGGAGACCCCTCAACACATCCTAATGGAATGTGAAGGGATTCACCCAGTGAGAACAGCAGGTAAAGTACACCTTCCAGAAGCGCGTGGTTTTAAAGTGGACGGAAGCATCAACCGGTCAGCAGTCGAGATAAGCAAGAAACGTTTAGAGTATTAATGGAAGAAAAGCAGGAAAAAGATTGATACGACCTGATTTGATCTCTCTGTCATAGGGAGGTACAAGGTTGATATTGAGGGAAAAAAGAGTAACGAAAGGTATACAAAAATGCTAGATAAAAAACATGTATAGCATACCTGATTAAATTACGCAGGCTAGGTGACATTTTGTCACCGCCCAGTTTCAAAGGAGAGACGATTAAATCATCATTATCATCATCATCGGTAGTGGGGAGAGAAGTAATGGGGTAGGTTGGGTCCGCGTTTGCAGATGGCGCCATAGGTGTTGCTCCCTGGCTGGTAGTGAGGGAAGTGTGGGAGGATGGGTATATTTGCCTCTCGGCGCGAGCATTCGCGATGAGTTCTGCGAAGGCACATGCGCGCTCCCTCGAAACCCCCCCCCCCCCCCCCCCCCCCCCCCCCCCCCCCCCCATGAGGTCCGCCTGTGCCCGGTTGGTCGACCCTCGGGCTGAAGAATCGGCGGCCTTATTGCCAGGGTTTCCCGAGTGCGCGGGCACCCAGATGAGCTCAGCGCTGCGGGAGAAGGGCGGGGGTTTTCTGGGCCAGTATGTGGAAGGTCGCAGGGTGAACTCGGCCCCTAGCATAATGTAGCAGTGCAGTTTTAGAGTCACTCAGGATGTAGGTAGCACTGGAGCTGCCGAGCGCTAGAGGCTGCGACAGCGTACGCTGCACTTGGCTCGCTGGGCTGTAGCCAATCAGACTGCCAGTCGTCTTCTGCATCAGGAGACGAAAAGCGCCTGACTCCGCACTTACTGGTTGCGTATATGCCCTCGTCTGAAACTATACGCCCTTGTCTGAAACAAGCAAAAAAGTTATTGGGACACCACGCGCTGTGGGAATTGGTTTACGCGATCGGTGTTTGCAAGTAATGCTGTTTTGTTTAGCGACGCATGCGCCCGTACGCTTGTAATAACCTAAAATAGCTTGCACCCTGGTGTGGACGTTAAAAATTATATGATACATCGATTATCAACGTATTAAAATATAGCTCACTAGTGTTGCTGTCCCCTTGATTGCTTAGCTGAAACACTTGTCGATTGACTGCAAGACAGGGCCGACTGAGTCGCGAGCCAAGAGTCATCGGCGGCGCCACTTCGTCAGCCTCGTCTTTCCTTGATCGCATAGGCGGAAAGTTGTCATTTTTCCGGGGGGGGGGGGGGGGGGGGCTGGCGCCCGACCAGCTTTCCGAACGGTACTATATATATATATATATATATATATATTATATATATATATATATATATATATATTCTATTTCTAGCTTTATGGCGAAAGCAATTATATATCGATACTTCAAGCAAATTGTCGCGGTTGTCGTCGCCGTGATGTTCCGCATTAAATCCAAAAGCCATATACATGAACGACCCATACCCTGTGGGTGCGGGAAAAAGCACTTAATAGTGAGCCGAAAAGGATGGCGGCTTGATGGGCATTATTTTCCGCGCGCTCAATATACTGGTTAGTTGTAGGTCACGTAACCAAACGCGACTGGGAAGGAGAGCACGCGTCTTCTCCTCTAGCCCTGCCGTAGCTGTGAATGGCTGCGCGCGGCTGACGCTTATGGGGCCCGCGTGCCATATCTAATTGTTGGTAATCATTGGTGGGTGAAATGATAAAGGGTGACCAGGGATGGCTGCTAACTCAATACGCGCTGTCTTCCTTGCCGGGCTGTCTTTCTGCGCCCCTAGGGTTGGAAAGTTAAGAGACAGAGGTCATCACAGATCACTCACAGAGGCCGTCAGTAGTGGACATAAAAATAGGCAGATAATGATGATGGATCTAATTTTCAGAGTTGCGGTGAATCGCGTGGCTGTACGAACCGTTCGCCTCCGCTGCCGGCATTCTTCACAGTGCTTGCGTTGTGAAAGCGAGTGCTCGAGGTCATCCAGTGAGGTTTACATGGTCCGTGCTTACTATGTTCACTATGCTTACTATTTTAATTTTAGGTGAATGTTTACTACACTTTATATGACCACTATAACTAACGTATAGACTCGTGTAAGGGCCACACTTTTCTGTCGCGATTTTGACGAGCCTTTCATGGGACCGGGCCATTTGAGCTCATTTTCCAACTACTATACGAGTATGAAATCCGCCGTAAACCTCCGCGATCGCCTCCTCTCGACATCCAGTAGCGACGCGCGAAAGTACGCTGCGCGCGACAATTCGCTGTTGAGCCCGATCAGAATCAGCGCACGGAACGCGATTGCTTCTCGGTTGGATGTCTTTTTTTTTAAATAATGGCTGTCAAGTTATGGGTGCGGCCCATACACGGGTGCGATCCTTACACGGATTTACACGGTAAGAATCTTACTTTATGTCATTGTCTTCTACTTCGCTATCACTAATACTGCTTCGCCTTCCCGGCCAAACTGCACTCTTTTTTATTTTTTTAGTACTTTGAGTCCGAGTATAAGCACTGCTGCGCATGACTTCTAGACTTCTATTTATTCTGATTTTGAGTGAATCCGGCTTGGCATCATTTCGGTTACTCAGTGAATTCTATATACAAGGTGTTTCAGCGAACAGTTTCCACAATTTTTAAAGGTGGCCTGTGGCAGATAGTACAATTCTAGTTCATGAGCTCGTCTACTCGAAGAGGCGGGCATTACTTGCACAAAAAAATTGAAATGCATAATCGACTAATTAACAAAATTAACTAATGAAGTTTTTAGCTGATTACCTTATGGCCAATGTTCCAATTTACAAATTCTAGCCGTGGAGTGCGGATCCACTTTGAACTAAATCTCAGGCTGACACCAGTGTCGAGATATTAATTCTCTAACTTTGCGTAGAAATACATTGGCGTGCCAGTCACTTTCTCAACAAAACATCGTTTTATGCATCAAAGCACAAAAGTATGAAAAGAACAAATTATGGGATTTTACGTGGTAAAACCACGATGGTGAATTTTTGGTAATTAGTCGATGATGCATTTCAATTTTTTGTGCAAGTAATGTCCGCCTCTTCGAGTAGACCAGCTCATGAATTATAATTGTGCTATCTGCGACACCTATGCATGCGCACCTGCACCGAGACGGATCAGGAGTCGCCACGCTCCCACGGCTCCAACGCACAATCTCCCAACTCACACACCTCGTAAGGAGAGTAGCCAATCGACGCAGTGGCCTCAAGGACCACGACACCCTGAGAGTCGTTCAAGCTCTACTGACCAGCAGAATAACGTACGCAACCCCGTACCTGCTCTCAAGAATTGCGAAGTCGACACGCTCAATGTCATCATCCGCAAAGCTACGAAGCTTGCCATGGGTCTACCACCCGTGGCATCTACCACCCGACTTCTCAAAATGGGTGCTCATAACATCTAGCAAGAGCTGGTGCAAGCCCAGAAGACCAACCAACTCGAGAGGCTGAAGCTCACGCCGACGGGCAGATCGGTCCTTGCGCGCCTCGGCTACGGAGAACGCTACATCTCCGACGCGGACCGCAAGGTCAAGATACCGCCATGCATAAGAGAATCCTTGAGCGTCGGCAAACTACCACGCAACATGCATCCCGAGCATCATCGGGGACGCCGGCTCGCTCGAGTCGACGCCATCCGAAGATGCCACAAGCACGATCCAGATGCTCGCTACGTAGATGCGTCGAAATACCCGGGCAAAACCGCATGCGCCCTGAGTGTGGTTGACTCGAGAGGCAAAGAACTGGCATCCGCCACCGTCAGGGTGCGGAACTCGGAGACAGCGGAAGAAGCGGCGATCGCTCTCGCCACCACCACGAGCACGAACGCGGTCGTAGTCTTCACGGACTCCCAATCCGCAGTACGCAATTACACGAGAGGCCGAATATCGGTGGAAGCTGTCAAAATTCCGAAGAAAAGAAGCACTCCGCTCCCTTACACCTGCGTCACGTGGGTACCAGGGCACGAGAGGCTCGAGGGAAACGAAGCGGCACGCGCCGCGGCCCGCGATCACGTCAACCGGGCCTCTTTCACCGCCTCGCGAGACTCCCGACCGCCTGGTGACGCAGCGGAAGCGGAGACCATACCCCCCACGTATAACGCCATCCTCCAACACTACCGACTGGGACGCAGGGTGTACCCGCCACCTCACCCAAAACTAACCAAAGAGGAAAGCACCGCATTCCGAAGACTGCAGAGCAACACGTACACCCATGGGATCCTCATGCATCGCATCCATCCGACACTACACACCTACAACTGCCCGATCTGCGTCGTGCCAGACACTCTGGATCATTTACTACTCGAGTGCCCAAGGCGCCCCGAAGACGCCGTTACCAAGCATACAACGGCCGAAGACGTGAACCTCCTCGCCGAGACGTGGGAGGCCAAGATCTCCACCCCGGCCCTGGACGAACAACGGCGTCTTGTCGCCAGAGCCCGGGATGCTATCGCGGCCAGAAGATTCCTGGAATGAGGGACCCTCCCACCTAGAGTGATCCACAGCTCAAACGCTCGGGGAACTGTCTCGAAAATTAAAGTTTATTTCATCATCATATCTGCGACAAGCAACCTTTAAAATTTTTTTGAAAGTGTTTGCTGAAACACCCCGTATTTATGGCCTCTGCCTGCAAGAGGCGATGTTTCCATCCCTAATGCGTAAATGTTGTAAATAATTAGAAGATCTTTTTTTTTCTTTTATTTTGTCGCCAGCCATTAGCATTGCCTACTGTAAAGAGAATCAATATAGAGACACATATCACTCACGTGCTTTTCCCACGCTGTTGATAGAAGACTCTGCCGAAGGGGCCACTGAAGTCTGCATTTTTTTTTTCAGGGTCAAAAAAGCACGCAAAGTAATTTGAAGTGAAGTGAACATAAATCAACATATTCATTCTCTAGGTATAGGCTATCCGTTTAGTTGGCTACCTCCTTCTCTTTAAAAAATATAACAAACTTAGTCCTTTGTATATATTTAAATATATTGTGTCTGTGCGTGGTGTTCTCAGCGGAAATAAAAAAAAAATGTTAAAGTAAGGAAACACGGATGAGGTAGCCGCTGGTGCTTCTGATGCGCTTGTCCTATTATCAGGATTTGCCGAAATAAAACCAAAGTATAAATAAAAGCCGTGCACGTCCGCGACAACAATGGTGCCGTAAGCTTGCAGCCACAACAAAAGTGAAAAGGTGGAGGCAACGCAAGAGAATCCTCAAATTATGTGGGTAACAGAACTCCAGTAATGACATTTTAGGGGCGGGGGGTAGGCTACGGATCTCCGGGGGAGAGGGGGGGGGGGGGTTCAGCCCTTCCGGGAAAATTCCGGAGGGGGCTCGAGCCCCGGGGCCCCCCCCCCCCCCCCCCCCCCGCCAATGCTTGATCGAACAGGCACCGATTACGATAAATACTTAACTATTTAATAAGTAACGTTAGTGCGCGCTATTTACTCGCATAATCGAAGTGTGCCAGCGGTCGAGCCATGCCTGTTCAAGTCTCCCGAAGGTGCGACACATTCGCCCTGAATATGCGTCACAAAATACATTGGCGTCTCGTATAGTATATTGCTTCGGGAGGCTTGAGAAGCGCGTCTGAGGCAAATACGCACAACGATTATGTATTTCGCCGTACAATTTGGCCACGGCTACCTTAAAACGTTGGCCGCTTCAGGATCCACGATTTTTCACGGAAGAACGTTATAAATCTCGCATGAACAGATAAGTGAAGCGTCCGCTTCAGACAAGTGTGGCATATTAGTGATTTGTTTAGTAAACATTCAAGTGAACTGAGCACACGTATATAGTCATTAGAAAGAGTAGAGTATACGATGTTTTACTACGATCAATTTCAGTACTATATTTTTTTTTAGTACTTAAGCAAACCGAACGCACTCGATGTCAAAGCGTGTCGGAATGAATATGTTCCCATCTCCACAGCAAGGTCTGAGAGATGAGTAGTCTTCGCCATCGTGGTGCATTGTTCGGCAGGAAAACGCTCCCATACGAGAATACCGCAGCGCGTATGGATCCCGGGCCCATCGCATTTATAGGGGATACTCGTGCCCCGGTAGCCCTTTTGAACACTGTAGCCTTCAAGGTCAGAAGGACCCCTGTAGGCCATGCAAGTGCCACGTCACCTACTCCGAGTAGGGGACGCACGCGTGACCGGGTGACGCCGCTTCACGCGTTCCCTCAGCTAGGGTGGCTAGAATTCTAGCCACCCTACCTCAGCTATACCGATGGGTGAACGTGACCCTTCTTCGATTCATAGCGTATTACATTATGTACAAGGAGCATACAACCCTAATGATCAAGAGAAGAACAAAAACAAATTGCAAATATTTGGAGAAGGAAAATATAGGCCAATAGGGTGACGCGCTAAGCCGGCCGTATTTACCTTGTGCTGTTAAAACTATTGAGGTGACCCTGCTCTTTGTTATTTGCGCTATCTTAGGTAAGTCAACGAAAAATAGATACAGTTGCGGCACGCCACACGGTCTCTTGCTTTTCTTTTGCCTTCCATTGTAGGCATTCGTTTTCTTTAATTGAATCTTTATTTTCATGATTGTCATGTATACATGAAGGATGGCGGGAGTAAAAGCTGCATAAAAGCAACTTGACTAGCGCCCTCTACCTACAAAAGGGCAGCAAAGCAGTGACATCTAATAATAAACAAAACATAATATATCAAACATGAGATATGCTAATTTTTACAATAACAATAATTCAGAATTATTAAAAAAATAAAGTTTAACAGGATATATACAGTATAGTTACTGATGAAGCGTCGCAAAATAGAAGGGAAAGGGAAAATATATACGCATGTTGAAAAGGCACTGGATTACAGTAATACAATTGGGTACATGCATCACACATAATGAATAACTCGTATAAATTAGCATTAACGTTACAAAAACAATGCAACAAC
This sequence comes from Dermacentor silvarum, assembly GCF_013339745.2. Classification (NCBI taxonomy): domain Eukaryota; kingdom Metazoa; phylum Arthropoda; class Arachnida; order Ixodida; family Ixodidae; genus Dermacentor; species Dermacentor silvarum. Next base: position 204,063,045 of record NC_051154.1, on the reverse strand, counting down.
ATCTATTGAAGTCACATTGTTATGTTTATATCAAAGCCACTAAGATAATTTGACATCTTTGGAATAACATTGCGTAGCATCTGGTCACCATAGTTAGTGCGTGAACGAAGCACTAACCAACGATCATGCTGGTGTGTATCATTTATTCCCAGTGGGTTTTAGGTTGGCTAGGTCTGAAATTATTGTTCTTTGTCTAAGTTCTTTCTTTATCACCTTACAAATGTTGCAATTGTGAAGATTCTGCATACCTACTAGCTTATATTCTTCCTGTATATAACTTACAGAATGATTACACTCTTTTTTTTTAGCAACAATTTTTAAAAATCTAGTTTGAAGTCTTGTTAGCTTATCAATGTTTGTTTGCGTTGTGTCACCCCATACGAGAAAACAGTAGTGAGCATAGGATAAAAACAACGAATGTTAAACAATAAGTATTGTTTTCAACTGAAGTAGATAATGGTTGCGATAAATTATACCAACAATACGTGCAGTATTTGTTACTACCTGCTCTACTTGTGCGTCCCACAACATCTTATTCGAAAATATGACACCTAAAGTTTTAACATGATCGACAATTTGGATAATATCATTAAGATACAGCGAAGGAGTTGCAGGCACCTGCTTGCCTTTTGCTCGAAAAATAACCGGCTTAGTTTTTTCTGCATTAATTAATAGCCCATTGAAGCAGGCCCAGTCATAACTTCCGTAATATACGATTTCCTTTTTGAATTAACGGGTTAATATCGTAATGTGCAAAAAATATACTCGTATCCCCAGCATAAACAATAAATTTTGCTGAACAATCTATGTTTACAATATGTTTTATGTATAAATTGAAAAGAAAAGGCCCTAAGATACTGCCCTGAGGAACACCGAGAGAATTTGATTTAAACGTCGAAGCAAAATTATTTATATGAGTACATACATTGTTTCCTTTCGCTTAAATACGAGCCAAAATTATCTAAGGCGACACCGCGTACACCGTATAAATCTAATTTTTGTAAAAGCAAATTTCCAGTCAGATAATAGAAAGCCTTGCTGAAATCAACGAAAACACCAAGCACCAATTGTTTACTTTCTATGCTATTTATAATAAACTCATTCTGGTCAAGTAGCGCAAATTCAGTAGACCTATTTTTTCTAAAGCCGTATTGTGCGTCACAATAAGTTATGTTTGTTAATGAATTCCGCTAACTGTGAATGAAAAAATTGCCCGCCAATCCACCCTGTGAAGGTGGTTGGAAAGCGAAGCTTTTTACGCCAACCTCACGGTGACTGCGGCGCACTTGATATTTCACACACTACAACGTAACTTTAACCACGGCCTTTATTATTATTTACTTCACAACAATGTTCACTACTGCTTTATGATCGGTGTGATATACACTACTAGACTACCCCATAGTGGGGTAGTCTAGAAAATGAACCGAAGCAGTTACTAGGCTGGAAGGGTTTCGAATGACGTCAACCCTCTTTCAAGCAGCTGCATAAGCTTTGCAACAGCTGCAATCTAATCTTACGGACCGCGCCGAGCCTGTTTCCGTTGTTTGCCCGCAGCCCTTATCATCCATCATGTTGGCTCATCACTTTGAAGCTTGTTTTTGTGGTTTTTCTTGCGAAAACGAGTGCTTTGGGTACGCTGAATGCCTGAATTCAAGTAAGCTATACTGCTATACCTGCAATTGTTAGCGGTTCCTCGGGATCGTTTTTTGATTACAACGACGGACACGACAGAACCCTTGGCTGGTAGAGGTACAAAGCTTCGCTTTAAAAAAATTTATATTTGAGAAAATACCGGCAAAATTGATATCGGCCTGTAGTTTGCTAAATTATTTTTATCTCCCTTTTTGTACAAAATGCGCACCTTAGCGGTCTGTAATATTGAGGGGAAACTTCCTAATGACAGGCAAAGGTTAATGAGATGAGAAAGTGGTTGTGCGATTATTTCGGCAACGTATTTAATTGGTTTAACTTGAAAATCAAAATAATCACAGCAGTTACTGTTTCTAAGCGGCACGATTGTTTTATAGACATCGTTTTCGTAAGTAGGCCTTAAAAACATAAAGGCATTTGTCCTTAATGTATGACGTAATATCATGAGGTGTTCCAGCAAAATTTAAGTTCACTAGGTAATCATTAAGCGTATTAGATAACTGGCTACCACTAATAACATTGCCGTTGATTGTAAGTTCTGTAATTGCGCTTGAGTTGGGTGTTCCTTACACTTTATTCATATTTTCCCAAGTAAGCGGAATTACCAGATGAGTATATAAAAAGATTATCAAAGTAGTTTCGTCTAGCCTTTTGGATATCTTTATTTAGGCGATTACGAAATTTTTAAAGGTACTAAATAGTTGTGGGTCGCGACAAGCTAAAAATGTATTGTACATTACATTTTTTTTTCGTTAATTTTGTGTAACAGGACTTTCGTTCGTTTGGTGTAACAGGACTTTCGTTCGTTTGGTGTAACAGGACTTTCGTTCGTTTGGTGTAACAGGACTTTCGTTCGTTTGGTGTAACAGGACTTTCGTTCGTTTGGTGTAACAGGACTTTCGTTCGTTTGGTGTAACAGGACTTTCGTTCGTTTGGTGTAACAGGACTTTCGTTCGTTTGGTGTAACAGGACTTTCGTTCGTTTGGTGTAACAGGACTTTCGTTCGTTTGGTGTAACAGGACTTTCGTTCGTTTGGTGTAACAGGACTTTCGTTCGTTTGGTGTAACAGGACTTTCGTTCGTTTGGTGTAACAGGACTTTCGTTCGTTTGGTGTAACAGGACTTTCGTTCGTTTGGTGTAACAGGTCTTTCGTCCATTTGGTGTAACAGGTCTTTCGTACATTTGGTGTAACAGGTCTTTCGTACATTTGGTGTAACAGGTCTTTCGTACATTTGGTGTAACAGGTCTTTCGTACATTTGGTGTAACAGGTCTTTCGTACATTTGGTGTAACAGGTCTTTCGTCCATTTGGTGTAACAGGTCTTTCGTTCATTTGGTGTAACAGGTCTTTCGTCCATTTGGTGTAACAGGTCTTTCGTCCATTTGGTGTAACAGGTTTTTCGTTCATTTTGCGTTCACTAACTATTAGTGCACTAACACACGCGTCAGCGAACTAACCGCTCATTTCCCTTCTTTCCTTCCCTCCTCTCTCTCCCTGTCATCTTTGTGTTCCTCTTCCCATTCCCCCGGTGTAGGGTAGGCAACCGGACGTTATCCTGGTTAACCTCCCTGCCTTCTGCCTTTCTCTTGCTTCCTCCTCCTAGGTAACAGGTCTCGCGTGATCCACGGCTTCCTAATTTTTTTAGATGGACAGTGGGTAATTCGAGGAAAATTATGATAATATACTTGTTTGAATTTTTTCAATAAATGTATTGACTGCAATGCATCTTCGCGTTAGAACGTCATTCCATGATGTGTGAATTAGTTCTTGACGAAAATTCTCAAGTTTAGGCCCTGTTATAGAACGCGTTGATATAGAGAGTCGTTTCTCTTTATTTGTTGCTTAGTAACTAGAAATACAAGTAGGTGATCACTAATATCATATGACATGGTTCCTGCTCTAACACACTCAGAATTAACGTTCCTGAGAAAGACATCAATTAGTGTAGATGAATTGGGAGTAACTCTTGTTGGCATATTAATCATGTTAAGTAGTCCAAAGGTATCAAACACACGTCATGTCATGTTTAGAAGTTTCGTTAGATAACATGTCAATATTAATATCGCCGCCACATACAATTAAATATATATTCATCACAGCATGGTTAAACAAGTTTTCTAAATGAGCCATACATTTTGAATTATTTCCTAAGGGGGGGGGGGGGGGCGATACACGGCTGATATGACGGAATTGTTTAGGACAGCTGTCAGCATCTCACAATCAGATTCTGAACAACAAAATTCTGTTCGCAGTTTCTTTTACAAGCAAGCAAACACCACCACCTCGACAATAGGAACGAATTACTCAGTAAAAATCCTAACCAGGTCGAGAAATTGGATTGTCATCATTCGTGTACCAAGTTTCGGTTAACATGATTATGTCAAACTGAAAATCAAGCTGTGAAAATAAGGAATCTAGAGACATACTTGTTTCTTGCGGATTGGCAATTTAACTGGTTATATATAATTGTGAGCGCATTTTGCGCATATCGTCGTCGTAATCTGCAACGGCCCCGACTATTCTACACACTGATGCCAGTGGGCATGGAATTGGCGCTGTCCTGCTGCAGCGGAATCAGAAGTCCGAAGAGCAAGTCGTGCTCTTTCTCCTGCTGAGCGCAACTACACGATTACAGAACAGGAATGCCTCGCCATCGTATGGTCAATACAAAAAATTCGTCCCTATCTCTACGGCCACCATTTCACAGTTGTGACGGACCATCATGCTCTCTGTTGGTTGTCGTCCCTGAAAAACTTGTCTGGACGCCTCGGCCGTTGGGTACTGCGCTTACAGGAATATGACTTCACTGTCACGTATAGGTCCGGCAAACAACATCAAGATGCCGACGCTTTGTCGCGCTGCCCGCTGTCCCCAAACGCCCATGCTTCACCTTCAGTATGCACGCCACCATCTAGCCACACGTCTCAGCACACGCCCAGTAGCCCGGGACAGTCAGTTGCCTCAGTTGACTTTCTCCTGTCTACTGACCTCGTCTCACTCCAACGTACTGACCCATACTGCCGTACGCTGATCGACCGACTTATCGGCTTGGCACGACCCCCCCCAACAGTCGCTTAAGACGACAACTTTCGCGTTTTAAGCTTCAAGGTGGATCGTTATTTCGATCAATCTACCATCCTTCCAGGTAACCGATGGGTACCAGTCATACCTCGCTCACTTCGACTCCAAGTATTAGAAGCATTTCACGACGACTGGTCACTTGGGCTTTCATAAGACCTACGACCGCATCAAAACGCGTTGTTTCTGGCCGGGCTTTTTCCACCTCTGTCGCCAAATACGTTGGATCCTGCGCGTCATGCCAGCACAGAAAACGCTCGACATCCCTTCCAGCCGGTCCTCTGCAGCCTCTACCATGCCCGTCCACCCCCTTCGAAATTGTGGGCATAGACTTGTACGGGCCCCTTCCACTCACGCCCGCTGGTCACCGCTGGATCGTTATCTCAGTGGATCATCTAACGCGGTACGCTGAGACAGCTGCTCTTCGCTCTGGTACTGCCTCCGAAGTCGCCGAGTTTTTCGTGCACAGTATCGTTTTGCGCCACGGCGCACCTCGTGTCCTCCCGAGTGACCGTGGCAAGACGTTCCTATCGCATGTCCTACGTGAAGTCCTCCAGGCCTCGGACACCACCCATAAGACCACATCATCGTACCATCCGCAAACAAATGGTCTTACGGAGCGTTTTCATCGAACTTTGTCTGACATGATGTCAATGTATGTTGGACACGATCACACCAACTGGAACACCATCCTACCTTTTTTGGACGTTTGCGTATAATACTGCCGTCCAACGTACAACCAATTACAGTCCCTTCTTCCTTGTGTACGGTCGAGCGCCGTCTTTCGTCTTGGACACTACACTCCTTTCAACACCTGCTGCTCCATCCGCGTCTCTTCCTGAAGAATTTGCCGCTCGCATCTCCCGGTGCCGTGAAATTGCCCGCGCCAACACCGCTACCATTCAGGACAAAAGGAAAATTCGCTATGATGCGACGCGTCGTGTTGCTTCGTTCCTTTGTGACACCAGTTCTTTTGTGGACACCTGTTCGCGCACCGGGGCTATGTGAAAAATTTCTCCACAGATATCTCGGCCGCTACACCGTTTTGCAACGAACTTCGGCCATTAACTACCGCGTCACTCCTGTCACCTCATCTACTGACCGCCGCCGCCGCACTACGGAAATCGTTCACGTATCTCGCCTGAAACCCTACATGCGCCGTACCTACCCTTTCTAGCTTGCGGTCTTGCTGACCGCTTTCCTGAAGGGGGGGAGTTAGTGTGAGCGCATTTTGCGCATATCGTCGTCGTCATCTGTACAAACGACTCATCACCTTGTGTGAACGCTATTTGTGCATATCGTCGTCGTCATCTGTACATACGACTCATCATCTTTTGTCTCGTGCGGTGCTTCGTCTCTGACTCGGGCGACTGCTCGGAAATAAAGGCATCGCATCGGTCGACGTCTCACAAATTATATATATATATAGTTTGCGCATACGTCATCGCGGATGCTATCTTTAGGTACCAGCAGATCGAGAAGCGGCGTAATCAAGAAACATGACAGCATGACACGCGCGTCTTGCGTCGAATGTCAAAGCGATAACAGTGATAAACCTGTGAAAAACAGTCGCCGTCAAAAAGTAAAAGAGTCTGCCCGTGATAATACGGTGCACTGACGTCATCGCAGCCGCCATGTTTAGGTACTAGAACGGTGGGAGCTGCCTCCGTGACGTCACATGAAAACTATATTTGTCTCAATATGTCGATGCAATTCTGTTGGCAAAGCGAACACAGTTCAAGAAAAAAATATGGGTATAAATGTGACATGAACCTCAAGCTGTGCTCGGGAAATCTTCCTTACTGTTCACAAGAATGGCGGGAAAATCATCACCGCGTCTCATCAGAACTTTACCGTTCGTACACCAAAACGGATGTCATTCTCTCGTGCCCATTGCTTTGCCTCCCAGAACTGAGTCAGAGTTTGCTTGGTCAAGTTCTCCTTAGTCATCACTTCAGATTTGGCATCCCTTAGCTTCTTACGGCCATATAGCCAGGTGTCCCGAACCAACTGTCGCGAGAAGCGTACCTGGTATCTTGTCCGACCTAGAAGGTAGACGGTGTATTGCCGTGACATCACTTCCTGTTAGAGCTGGCAACTGAATTGATTCAGCAACTGTATTGACCTTTTCCAACAAGTTCTCATGATCAGTCTTACGGATTCCATGAAACTCCAGATTGAGCTTCCTATTATGTCGTTCAAGTTCATTAAGATCTTTATATCTTGAATTTCTTTAGTGCTCCAACTTGTTTCTGCTGAATCAGCTTTCCGCTTTTCATCTGACAATTTGTTGTCCTGCTCCTTAATGGCAGCTAGTACACCGTCGTATTTGTCAGACAAGATTTGCACGCTGGCCTCGATAGCAGCAACAATGTTTTTCAGAGTTTTCACTGTCTCCGTTAATTCTGCAATGACCACAACAATGGAGCAATCGACAACTTTTTTTTTTTTTTTTTTGCTCTTACTCTCCTGCACATGGGACATCTCCACTGCTTTTCTTCTGCATCAGTTTTTCCTTTAAATGTTCTCTCGCTTATACTAGAGCAGGGTACTATGTGATAAGAACTAAGACATTCACTACATACCATACAGTCATCAGAACCAACACTCAAGCCACAATCAAAGCAAGATACATCGGCAACGGTACTCATAGCTGCAAGTTCGAGGGCAATAGTGCAGGGCACAGCTAACTGCAAAATTTCTTGAAAATTATAGGAAAGTGATGCTATCCACAAACCTGTAAAGTGTAGAAATGAAGTTTAGGACGAGTCCTTTCTGTGTCTCTGCTGTTGCCGAAGTGAAGACAGCGTCAGTGAATCCTTCTTTTTAAAGATTCTGGAGGCTTGGGAGGGGCGTCGTCGTCACGTGATGAGTCCTCTGCGCACGCCTTGCTGACGAGGCAGCTAGACAACACGGTGGCACGTGTAGATCAGCAATCAGTGATTACTGATCACGGTTGGCACGGAAGGAGAGTTACACGCAACGTCTTGCGCAGCCGGTCCCCGGCTACCCTTTCGCATGTGCCGCAGTATAGCTGTCGATCCTCGCCAAACAAGCAGCACTGTAAAGTGTATAAATGAAGTTTAGGACGAGTCCTTTCTGTGCCTCTGCTGCTGCCGAAGTGAAGATCACTTCACTTCACCGATCACAACTTACGCGAGAGATTATTGAAGCCGATTTCATAGCAAGGGCTGGCAGCGCGTGTATTAGCGCCCCTTCTTTGTGTCTATGATCACAAGAGGTAAACTTTCTTGATCAGTTCAACCGAGCGTAAAATATTTGCACGTGTTCTGTGTCTAATGATGGTGCAGTCCTCTCTCAATGTGACGTTTTGTGACGTGTTCGGACGATACTGTCTGATGCTCTCGTGGCTATATATTTCGTGAAATCTGCTAATAAACCGGTTGGAAGTCTGCGCTCTGTTTCTTCTTTTGGCCGCTTCGGCTGTTTCTTCCTTTCTTTGTTGCGCTGTACAAGTTTGAAAACGTGGTATAACGTTCCTCTCTGCGGACCTCAATAACTTAATAGCACTATCAGGCACACAAACGAGCATATACGCACACAGGCAGTAATGGCAATGCGTATTCACGCATGTAAAGTGGTTAACTCGCTTAGCAGGGCGGCATTCAGAAGCGCAAATATGTAGCTCCTATTGCTCGAGACAGACGAAAATAACCATAGGCTAAAGTACATACCACGATGTGCGTTCGCCCCCCCCCCCCCCCCGGCCCTCCCCCCAGGCCGCAAACCTTAGGCAGCCTTAATTGTAATTGCCAGCTGCATTTTGTTCTGGACATGTAGCATATACTACTGTAATCTTTCTCTCTTCTCTCTCTCTCTATTTTTTTTTTACAACAGAATGTACTATGCGCAAATAAACTTTCAAATTTTGACCACCACTATGACTGATTTATTTTGAGTGCCTGGCCCTCAATGGGGGCACAGTTCGCTCGGCTTGCCCTCCCCTTCTACCCCAGGTGGCGGTGACATCTGGGTCGCCCCCCTCTCCCTTTCGGGAAAATGAGAACGCTACGCCTCTGCCCGGCGGTCAAAATTAATCCGGAACTCTCCACTGCGGCGTCTCTCGAGGCACCAGATTTGCTTCGTGACATTAAACCCCATAAAACATTTAATCACTTTCATAGGTGTTAACGATAGGTGGAGGGTTACATGTTATAAAAGTCAGCTATTTCATTTGCGCTGACGGGGCCTTTCGCAGTGGCATATCCCAGTACTGTATAAAGTTACTTGGTCGACGAAGCCAAAATAAATAAAAAACAATATATTACTGCCGAGCCCAAAACTCAACTTCTGGCAGTCGTCTTTTTTTTTTTTTACCCAATATAACAATTATATGAATCCTTGTAGTTATTCCATCAGAGCCACCAGCAGGTTCGACTATTCAACGCGTCCAAAATATCCGTATCACATAACGGCACCTAATATGAAAGCTTACTGAACCAGTTTTTTTTTTTCCCCTCCGGTATAGGCGGAGTAATTCGTACGCTGAATGGCCCCCCCCCCCCCTCCCCCCTTTCCTCTCCTCTTCATCATAAATTCTAACCATACCGTTTGCTCCTGATATAATCTACTAACGTAGAACACGTACAATAGAAATGCGCACTTTGTTTCACTTAATTTATTCTACGTTCTCTTTGGTAATAAACCGAGATCGGAAAGCCAAGGCCGACATGGGCCTGATGGATTTACATACTCGTTCTACACGCTTGCGAGACTTAATAGCTAAAAACGAGCATTTAAACTCGTTTTGAATACCCTGTTTCACTCACTCGTACACGGTACAAGCATCGGCAACAGCGGCGGCGGCGGCGGCGGCGGCGGCGGCGGCGGCGGCGGCGGCGGCGGGCGGCGGCGGCGGCAGGCGGCGGCGGCGGCCGGCAGCAGCGGCGGCAGCAGCGGCGGCAGCAGCGCGCGCACGCAGCAGGCAGCAGCAGCGCGGCAGCAGCAGCGGCAGCAGCAGCAGCAGCAGCAGCAGCAGCAGCAGCAGCAGCAGCGCAGCAGCAGCAGCAGCAGCAGCAGCAGCAGCAGCAGCAGCAGCAGCAGCAGCAGCAGCAGCAGCAGCAGCAGCATAGCAGCAGCAGCAGCAGCAGCAGCAGCAGCAGCAGACAGCAGCAGCAGCAGCAGCAGCAGCAGCAGCAGCAGCAGCAGCAGCAGCAGCAGCAGCAGCAGCAGCAGCAGCAGCAGCAGCAGCAGCAGCAGCAGCAGCAGCAGCAGCAGCAGCAGCAGCAGCCGCAGCAGCAGCAGCAGCAGCAGCAGCAGCAGCAGCAGCAGCAGCAGCAGCAGCAGCAGCAGCAGCAGCAGCAGCAGCAGCAGCACAGCAGCAGCAGCAGCAGCAGCAGCAGCAGCAACAGCAGCAGCAGCAGCAGCAGCAGCAGCAGCAGCAGCAGCAGCAGCAGCAGCAGCAGCAGCAGCAGCAACAGCAACAGCAGCAGCAGCAGCAGCAGCAGCAGCAGCAGCAGCAGCAGCAGCAGCAGCAGCAGCAGCAGCAGCAGCAGCAGCAGCAGCAGCAGCAGCAGCAGCAGCATATATGCAAGGCGTTTAAGCTATCTTGTGCCAAGACTTAAAATAAACTAGGTTTGAAGTTTGAAGTTTATTATGATTTTGACAATACAAGATTGTCATGGCGCCAGAGCAAAAGGCGAGCAAAAGGCGCTACGCGAATCCAAGCACCGCATTATTGTTGATAGTCCTCTTGGGCAACTCAAAGTATTTTTACTGTCAGCTTAAGCCACTAACTAACAAAATTACTTATCCAGTTTTTAAATATTGATTTAAACTCAGAAGCTTAAATTGAGAAGTTGTAGAGTCGCACTGAGAAACATCCAATTTATTTATTTCCAATAAGATAGCTGTTGTAGTTTTATTTCTTGAGGGCTCCAAAAATAGCGCGCGAAACCTGAGAGAGAGATGGAAATAGAGAAAAGGGAATGAAAACAGAGAAGTCAATCCAGACGCACGTCTGATTTGCTACCCTACGTAAGGGTAAATGGGTTAAGGGATGAAAAGAAAGAAAGGAGAGAAAATACCGAGAGTGTCACTTATTTCGGAGATGCACATCCCAACTACAGTCGCTCACTGAGGAATGTCAAAATCAAGAACTGCAGTAAGGCACGTACGTTTTCTCGGCTTCTGGCGCATGTGGCCATGGTCCAAATACATTTGTGGATCAGAATGATGTTGAATCCAGGTGATCTAACGTGTTGGGGAGTAGAAGGCGCTGGTCGTCATAGCTGGGACGGATACAGAGGAGAAGTTCGATAGACTCCACACATTTACAACTGTCCCACGATGGTGTGTTGCTCAACCCAATGGGGAACGAAAAGGTCTTTGTGAATGACACACGCAGCCACAACCGACGCAATAATGCTTCGTCGCAGCGGGAAAGGCAGTGTGGTAGCTGTAGCTTCGTGCAAGGGTCAATAATTCCTAGGCGACAGTTCGAGAGACGGGGGGACTGCCAGCCAGCTACAGTGTGATTAAGAGCCAGTGATCCGAGTTTGTTTGCAGCGTCCGTTCTAGACTCTCTGAAGTTTCTGGGCAGTGTCGTGGGTGAACCGCGCGGCATCGTCAGATCATTGCCAACGATGCCGCAATGACCCGGCAACCACTGAAAAACACTGTGTCGGCCCTTTTTGAGTAACACGATGGTGAGCCTTCCGGATCTCGGACACTAAAGTACTATATAAGTGCCTATAGTCGCTCGCGCGAAGCGACATTAGTGCCCCCAAACGTGCTCTGAATGCATTATCAGTGCTGCACGCAGACAGGATGCATGAATATGTCAATATAACTTGTTTGCTAAAGCGATGGAGCGAATGGAACCATGGGATATGGCGATAACTAGCGCATAAAAATTCCTGAAGGCATGTAAATTTTTTCGCTGTTGGCAGACTTACATGGACGACGGTCGTGGCCGTACAGCGTCCCAATCGTAATCTTCGCTTGCGGCCTATTCATTATGTTATCCGCGCGTGCAGCATTGATCATTCGTTCGAAGTACGGTGGTTCGAATCATGTTTGAAGGCACCCCTGTCGCTGTGCACAAGCAGCGCCTAGTCCTACGTTTTCTTTCGTTCTTTTTTTTTCTCAGGTGCTTTCTCTGGAGCACAGAAAAATTAAAACCACAACAGCTGCCTTCATGAAAAGAAATCCGTTGGATATTTCTCATTACACTCTACAACTTATACTTTTAAAGTTTTGCGTTTAAATATTAGTTACATTTTGGTCAACAAATTTTTGCTGAGTTTTTTTATTTATCCTCATTGAAAAAATACATTGAGTTACTCAAGAGGTCAGTCGACAATACTGAGTTTATTGCACATTCATAGCACATATATCTATATTTTTAAGGCTTGGCACAATTTTTCTGAAATACCCTGTATAGTCCAAGATAGAGGAATAGATCTAGAGGTACATTGCAAGCTTAACAATATGAAGTTAAAACAATTTTGTCATTTTGCTTTAAGAACATCGAAGATGTAAGAACAAGAGCATTACTTGGTACATGAAATAGAACAATTAGGCAAAGCACTGGTGCTCTTACGAGCTAAGTATGCATGAATTCGGTGCATTAGGAAAACTCAATGCACCGAAAACAGCAGAAAGCTGATACCAAACACTTTACCGTCCGTAATTCACCCTGCAATACAGAAGCACAACAGTTACTATAGCAACGTCTCGCCCGTCTCCTTTTGAGGGAAAATCCTAGCCTGCTCCTTCTCCCGGATCGAGACGACGTTTATTACCTGCGACTTCGCCATGGTTGCCGTGTTCGGATTCTGCCAGTTGCGCAAGCTACAGCAGCAGGCGTATCCATGCGCCACTCCCTCCCTGGTGTAATCCCTGGTAGAAATTAAGGGCGCGAAAAAAAAGAGCTTTAGTTGAAAAATTAAATTGTGAACTTCAACGTCCCGAAACTACACAGTGGGTTGAATGAGGGACGCCGCAGGCGAGATGTTTCCGGATTAATTGCGACCACCCCTTGGGGTTTTTTAACATGCATCGTAACGTTCTGCATAACGTGCACAAGTGTTTTCGCATTTCGCCCCCATCGAAATGCTGCAGTCATGAACGAGCACCAACATGTCCAGTTCTCTGTCCTACTTTCTACATGCCCCTACGGAGAAAAAAAAAATGTCAGAAGACTCCACGTTTGAAGGAAATATGAGTAATAAACCCTCTTGCAATTACCCCATGGCCCTACCTGACCAAGGCGGCAGTGAGACCTGCGACGTGGCATAGGGTGCTAAGAATCTCTGGATCCGGTCAGACCGCCACTGGAAAATGAACCTGGCAACGCTTAACACGCGAACCCTCTCGAGTGAGGCTAGCTTAGCAGGGCTCTTTGAGGAATTACCAGGCATTGCCTGGGATATTATTGGCATGAGTGAAGTTAGAAGAACTGGTGATACTTATAGAGTACTGACGGCCGCGTACTGCGCTACAGAGGTCTTCCTGATAAGATAGATTACAGGGTAGGATTTCTAATCCATAAGGCCATCAGAACATTGATGAGTTCCGCAGCATTAATGAGATGGTAGCAGTCGTCGTAATAAAGCTAAATCGGAGATATATATTAAAGATCGTCGTGACCTCCAGTCACGATGATGAAGAAATAGAACAGTTTTATGAAGCTGTTGAATTAGCAATGAGAAAGGTGTAAACTCAGTATACTGTAGTTATGGGCGACTTCAATAGGGGGTGGGGGGGGGGGGGGAGCAGGCTGGGGAACAAGTAGTTGGCAACTACAGGATCTATTATTCTAGGGACACTAGAGAAGAGATGTTGATAGAATTCTCGGAAAGGAATAGACTCCGAATAATGAATACCTTCTTCAGGAAGCGTGGTAACAGGAACTGGACATGGAAAAGCCCTAATGGAGAAACAAGAGATGGAATAGCTTTCATACTTTCAAACCGATCCCAGCATATAGTGCAGGATGTAGAAGTGTTAGGTAGGGTAAAGGGCAGTAACCATAGGTAAGTGAGGTGTAGGATTTCTCTCAATTTAAGATAAAAATAATAAAATTAGTCAAGAAGAAAAAGGCCAACCAAGAAGCAGTAAGGGCAAAAGCAGACGAATTCTTGCGGGTGCTCGCAAACAAATATGCAGGTTTAGAACGGGAAGATGAAGATAACATAGAGGTAATGAATGAAACCGTAACTAGGCTGATTTCAGAAGCAGCAATTGAAGTGGGACGTAAGGCACCAAGGCAACCCGCTGGTAAGCCCTTTCAAGTAACAAAGGACATAATAATGAAACGACAAACATGAAAGTGTCCAACTCAAGAGATGAGATAGGATACGCTGAACTGTCAGAACAGATCAACAAGGAGAAAGTAAACGATATTGGAAATTATGACGTGGGAAACGTGCAGGAAGCAGTAAAAAAATGGCCGCAGCATGTAACCAGTGAGAACAAAACTGGCATTGGACAAGGCAAGATATACGCGCGTATGTACTTAAATATAAGCATGGTAATGTCATTATCAATTTAGATTATATAGTAAAAGCAGTAGAAAGATTCTATACTGTCCTGTACAGTGCCCAGAGCACCCACGCTACCTTCATTCGAAGTAGTGATGAACATCATACAGAGGCTCCTTCTATAATTGGCGATGAAGTTAGAAGGTCCTTACAATAAATGACCCGGGAAAAAGCGGCAGGAGAAGATGGCATAACAGTCGATTTAATCAAGCATGAGGAAGATATCATGCTTGGAAAGCTTGTAGCCCTTTATAGGCAATGCCTCACGACTTCAAGTGTACCAGAGAGCTGGAAGAATGATAACATTATACTAATCCATAAGAAGAGAGACGTTCAAGTTATTGAACAATTATAGACCCATTAGCTTGCTTTCCGTATTAAATGCGTAAGCATTTCTATGTTTACCCAACGAGAAGAACCGTCCGTCCGTCCGTCCTTCCCGCAAGGCGATCGCTTTCAAGATTGCACCCGCAGTGCGAGCGAATTCACCTTCGTGCTGCCTCTCGCTTCAACGCCAGCGAAGCGGCGATAACACAGCGTTCACGGAGCTCTTAGCACACGCCGCACTCTGCCCCGTTCGCAGATCGCTTTCAAGACGGGCCCGCGCGTCTCTCTTCAACGCGAAGTAAGCTAGCGGCGAGAACACTGCGCGCGAAGCTCAGTCGGTACTTTCTGTCAGCATCGAAGATCGCTTTCAAGATACCGGCCGGCCGGCCGGCCGTGCCATACGCAGCCGTCGCCGGAGTACGTTTGGTCTCGTTTCATAATGGTTCGACGGGGATGGATAAGGCGCTAAAGAGCGATAACGGCTCATAATGACCGGAGCGTCATCAGCGCACCTGGCGCCGCCACTTGCAGCACTTTGGTTGCGTCATCAATGCACCTCGCACCGCCGTCCGAACCAGTTCGTGTCGCCGCAGCGCTGTCGTTTGTACAGGCCGGATCAAGTTTCATAACATTGATAATGACACCGGGGTGCGTGGAGATGAGCAAATGGCACAATGTTTACGCATACTTAGACAAATCCCAGAGGAGTTTCTGCGTGAATTTTCCAGCGGAGCTGTTTTACGCTAGTTTCCAGCGGATCGCTTCGTGCGTAGACCGAGCGCGTAGACCAAAAACGCCGTAGCCTCGATACAAAACAAGAGCGTATCGCCGCTGTGCCCCAGCTGCGTTTAATAGCCAATGGGCGATTCTCTTTGGCTAGTGACGTCACGCACTGCATAGGCACGTTATTTCAGTTGCGTTCCTACCGTGTAATGGGTAGGCCGCGTATTGTGCGGACCGAGGAAGAACAGCATGCCTACGAAGAACGACGCTTGAGCAAAAACGGGCGCGAAGGCCTCCCACCGCCTTCGCGCCCATTTTTGCTCAAGCGTCGTTATAGAACCCATGGCAGTCTACCATAGTGACCACAAAGCATATAGTCACCTTAGTCACAAAATAATAAAGACGGTAGAAAATGACAATTCATGTGGTGTCTTTATTTAAATCAATATAGTTTATCACCATATATACAGCTCCGCTGGTCATCCACCTTCACAGAGTGGAATGGCACTGAGTTTTTTTATAAAATATTCATCAAAATAATTTCCAATAGAATCAGGGCAACACTTCACTTGAATCAACAACAGAACAGGCTCACTTCAGGAAGAGATAATCTACAATGAATGACATCCGTGTCATCAATCAGGTAATCGAGAAATCTGCGGAGTACGATCAGCTTCTCTATATGGCTTTCATAGATTATGAAAAGGCATTTGAATCAGTAAAGATACCAGCAGTCATGGAGGCATTGCGCAATCAAGGAATACAGGATGCATACGTTAATATCTTGGGAAATATCTACAAAGAATCCACAGTTACCTTGTTTCTCCACAAGAAAAGCCGAAAATTATCAATCAAGAAAGTGGTCAGGCAAGGAGACGCAATCTCTCCGATGTTATTCGCTGCATGTTTAGAAGAAGTATTCAAGCTATTAGACTGGGAAGGCTAAGTAAGGATCAACGGCGAATATCTCAACAACCTTCGGTTTGCAGATGACATTGTTCTGCTCTGCAACACTGGAGATGAATTGCAACAAATGACTGATGACCTTTGCCGAGAAAGTGCAAGAGTGGGGTTGAAGATTATTATCCAGAAGACAAAGGTAATGTTTAGTAGCCTGGCAAGAAAACAAGAATTCGTGATCGCCAGTCAGCCTCTAGAGTCTGTACCGGAGTACGCTTATCTAGGTCAATTGCTCACAGGGGACCCTGACCATGAGAAGGAAATTTAAGGAAGAATAAAAATGGGTTGGAATGCATATGGCAGGCATTACCAAATACTGACTGGGAGCTTACTACTGTCGTTGAAAAGAAAAGTGCACAATCGTTGCATTCTACAGGTGCTAACCCATGGGGCAGAAAATTGGAGGTTAACAAAGAAGCTCGATAATAAGCTAAGGGTCACGCAAACAGCGATGGAAGGAAAATGTTAGGCGTAACGTTAAGAGACAGGAAGAGAGCGGTGTGGATCAGAGAGCAAACGGAGATAGCCAGTATTCTAGCTGACAATTGGAGAAAGAAAATGGATCTGGGCAGGTCATGCGCAGGGTAGATAACCGCGGTGGACCATCAGAATGACAGAATGGGCGCGAAGGGATGGGAAGCGTAGTCGAGGACGGCGGAAAACTAGGTGGGGTGATGAAATTAAGAAATTTGCTTCCGCAAGTTGGAATCAGCTCGCGCAAGACAGGGGTAATTGGAGATCACTGCGAGATGCCTTCGTCCTGCAGTGAACATAAAAATAGGCTGATGACGATAAGCAATACGCCCGATGGTAAATAAATATACGTGTGAAATTTTCGCGCTGTTCTGCAGTTTCGGACTGGCCCGCAGAACCGATTCACGACAAAACAACACAACGCCGGGCCCCGCGCGGCAGAACGGCAACGCAGTAAATATAATTTGCGCTCCTTGATACACGTATTTCAAATGAAAACGTACAGTAAACAAGAAAAAAAACTACTGGGAAGAGAGCTCAAGTTCGACGTCATGGCGTTTTTCATTCTTGGATACGAGCATGGAGAGAGGCACAACGTGCGCCGCTTTCTGCCGTTCTCATTTGCTGTCCGTTTCACATTGGGCACCGCGACTCCTCCTCCAAACCAGGAAAAAACAGAGAACGAACAGCTTTACCACATTTCTGCTCGAGAGGGAAAAAAAAAAAAAAAAAAAAAAAACATCATGAGGGCTACGCCTACGCGAGTGATTCTTGGCTGCCTCATAATGTCTGTTCCTCTGCTGTGATTTCTTACCCTTGTATTGTGTTTCTCTCTTTATCTCTTGACTATGACCACGACCGCAGGATCCAAAATGTTCCTGCTTCTGCATTCACGACGACTCGTCGCGCAGCGCGTGGGAGATACCGGCTGCTGTCGGTGTCACAAACAAGCCCGGGATTTGTCTCTTTAGACTTTTAGGCGTTTCTGCGCAGAGAGAAGTTGCGCATACATGAAACGGCTGCCCGAGCAGTCTCGTTTCTGGCGGCTGTAATTGAGGGTGTGCTATATTCATGCGGCGTAAACAAAGTCACCGCACCAATTTCACACCATAGGCCTTGGCCTATATAAAGGATGACATAAAACGAGAAGCTCACGGTTTTCCGGCTGCTTCTCGTATAGTTTCACCAGGGAAGCTGTAAGCGTAATTTTGCAACATATCAAAGGCGAACACGACCAACATTTTATTCCCCGCTTCCACTTTCTGCGCGGCTGTATGGTCGAAATATTCATTTGCTTGGTATAGACGCGCTTACGGAGTATCGGCCGGCGCCCCCCCCCCCCCCCCCCCCATCCTCCTAACCTGCCCTTTCACAGAATCAGTGCGCTCAAATCATAACTAAGCTAGGGTACGTATTGGGTCTATCCTTCATAAAAGAAAAGATCGTCGAAGAAGTAATTACGATTGACGGAAGTATGAAATGTGCTGGGCTACGCAGACCAGTTCACTGAGTCTTTTTGGTCTGAATATGATATTGGTATATAGCACTGCGTGCGATCCGAGAATTTTTTTTTTTTACCTGGCGTCCTTGAAGAGGAAAGTGTAATGTGTATTTAGAGCACATGACTCCCTTTGTACGGTATAGTTCAGGGTATTAAAAAGTAAAAAGTCGCCTACTCTTCTGTGACGTCGTCTGATTGCGATGCTCGAACAATGCGAACTTTGTGCGCGCGCATTTCAAGACGTTTGCGTAAGACATTACGTTATAGGAGCGCAAAAGGAAACCACAGACAAGTAAGGGAAGGGGGAAAAAAAAGAGAGAGAAACAGCTGCAGACTTCAGCGATTACTGCGGCTCCGAACTCAGTATTCTCCCACTGAATACCAACATTTGGTTTTGCTTGTATTCTTGCGCCTCAAATAATTGCACTCACCCACTACGGCAAAATAGCCAATAAGCTATGTGGTTATAGGGCGCTTGGGTGTTAGAGGGGTTAATTTACTTCTGTGGTGTCGCGGGATTAAATACCGGCCGCGGCGGACATTCCGATGGGGGCGAAATGCAAACACGCCCATGTCCCGAGCATTGGGGGCACGTTAAAGATCCCCAGGTGGTCGAAATTACCGGAGTCCCCCACCACGGCGTGCCTCATAATCAGATCGTGGTTTTGGCACGTAAAACCCCAGAATTTCCTTTTTTTTAATTCTGTGGTTGAAGAATAAAGTATTAATTTCAAGTAACAATATGAAAAAATATAATGAAATATCTGAAACAGTATAAATGATAGGAATAAATTAGGTGAAATTATAACACGAAAAAAAAATGTTAGCCATATCCCAAGCACTGTGGGAATCCGTGTACGCGAAGCTTTCATGAGCCAGCAAGGCAAAATGGTGCATTACGACAAAAGATGGCGTCGCAGATTTCAGTGCCGAACGCGTCCCTCAGCCACCATCATGGACCTTGCAGAGAAAGCGGGACTTTTATTCGGCATTAAAACGGTGTTGAATCACAAGACACGACGTGCTTGACCTCGTATGTGCGAATGCGCCACAGCGCCACACTACGATAACTTCTGTCAGCTTGAAGATGTGCGTGCTCACTTTTTATAAGTAAATTGTTGCTATGCGACGCGCCGAATGCGCCAAGCGTCTGAAAGCGCTGACTTGCGCAAGGGAAATTCGTAAAGGTCTTTTATTCCGTCTCTTTAGGCATGCATCAGTAGCCTAATGGTTAGAGCATCGTGCTTCTGGGCTGGGGCCAACTGGCTTCAAAACCAACAATAGACACGTCTCAAGGTCACCCTCAAGGTCACATAAACGACTGATAGAAAACTACAAAATGCAGGGAAGAGCCAAAGAAAGCTGTCGCCTTAAAAGTGTTGCTAGGTAAATAATTCGTGACTATCTTCTTCGTTGATGTACGTAACTTCCTTTTCTTATATGACGTAGTAATACATGGTGCGCAATTCGAAATATACATGCACAGACCTTAGCACTCTCAGACTGTCCATATCTAAATAGACTAGCTTTATTTAGTTCAAATGTTTAGCTTAATGTTAGCCACTGCTTGGCAAGAGGCTTACGATAATGTTTTTCTTGTTCGAGGTGGTCTAGATTTTTATTATTAGAAGATATTTGATTCAGTCAATCTCGGTTCATCATGTTTTTTTTATTTTCGTTTCTTTTCTGTGTCATGGTGAGGTTGCTTTTTGGTCACTGTAAAAAGTTACAAGAAGTTGGGTCAGACAGTCATATTTTCTGTTTACATATCAGTCACTAGAACAACGCCCATGCAACTGCATGCCCAGTGTATCGGCGGCGCGCAATATTAGATCTTCTTGAAATATAAAGTTTCCTTACATCATTTTTGAAATTCAGTGCTTGCGTAAATTAATGTTTAAGTCGCCCGCAATGAGGCACTTGCTCCGTTAAAGACTTCTTGCTTTTTAGGCTCGATTGGTCAATTAGAAGGTCCCGGCTGAGGATTAATCAACTCTGAGGCCAAAACGTCTGTAATTGAGAGAGAGAGAGAGAGAGAGAGAGAATGTCTTGACTGAGCAAAAGGATGGCTTTGCAGGAGTGGTTCCCTCTTCACGGGAACCCATGCGTAGTATTGGCTACGACCGCCCTCTCAATCAACACGATCTGATCCGAGAGGCGGGAGCTGGACAGCAGCGTCTCCCACTTATCCGGGGGGGGGGGGTCAGTGTTAGAGGAGACAAGCCTGGATTTTTCTTACCCTCTATGACAATGTGCCGGAGTGTTCCGAGGTGTTCGCAGTATTGACATTGCTCGGCATATTGGGTTAGGAACAGGAGATGTAATCTCGTTGGGTGGGGCAATGTGTTGGATTGCAACAGTCTAGAGTGTTGTCTCTTGCGTCTTCGTGAACTGTGGGTGTGGCGGAGGGAGTGTTCTGCGATTGAGTCTGCAGTGCTGAGTGATTTCCTGGTATGTTGTCAGTGGTGTGAGCTCTTCTGTGCCCTCCGTGGCCTGGTCGATGAGTTCTTGGGACTTGTAGTGGGCGAGTTTGTTGCCCTCCAGGGAGGTGTGAGCGGGTGTCCACCCTATTTCAACAATTCTGTCTAGCAGCTAGTATGCAGTTAGTATGCGGTGAGTTGTCGGTGCCCCCCAGCTCGACGTAAAGCTCTTGCATACGTCTTGCGAGTCAGTTATAAGGACTGCTGCCTTAGTCTGTGTGAGGGCTATTGCTACGGCTAGTTCCTCTGATTTCTGAGTTGTTGCATCTGGCATGGTCGCGCCGACGAGGAGGTCCGTCTTTGTCGTCCCCACGATGGCTTTGGCTCTTCTGCAACAGTATGCGGCTGCATCTATGTAAACCACCTCCTGGAGGGAAGCCGCAAGTCTTGCCCAAGGCCTTGGCTCTTGCTTGTGCAGGGAGCATATTTTTCGAGAAGGGGTGAATCATAACGTGGCGTCGCCACTTTTCTGGGAGCTGTCTGGGTGGTTCAGCGTCTGTGAGGTAGTTCCGGTTGATTTGCTTAAGCACTTTCTGACCTGTTTAGGTCAGGGCCAGGCGCGTTTTCTGACTGGAGAGGTGGTCATCTATGAGGTCTTCAACCGAGTTATGGAGATCCCTATAGAGAAGTCTGTCGACATGCTCATAGTGAGACCAAGGGCTTGCTTTGTGGCTTTTCGAATGAGAGTGCTTAGTCTGTCCTTGGCGTATTTAGTCAATACTACGTACAGCGCTATATACGTCACCATAGAGAATATGAAGACCTGAACGAGGCGGATGGTATCGTTCTCTTTCAGGCCTCGGTGTCTGTTTGCTACTTTTCGGATGCTCCGTCGTCCTGGAGTGGCGTTGGAGCATATGGTAGCATTTTGCATCAGCTTGTTTGAGGAGTCCCAGGATTCTAAGGGTTTTGCAGGGCTTTATAACCTGTCCCTCTAAGGTGACCTGTATGCTATCTTCATCCTTCTTGGTGCAGAACCACCGGACCACAATAAGCTCTGATATCTGAGCTGAGCAGACAGATCCGCTCTCCTCTGCATATTGATTTACTGTGTCCGTTGCCAATTGCAGGGTGTATTGCAGGCTCCCGGATGAGTTCGTACCCGTCCAGAGGGTCACATCGTCTGCGTATAGTGCATGACGTAGGTTGGGTATACTTCCCAGGAGCGCGATGTTAAAGAGGTACGGGCAGAAGACCGAGCCTTGGGGAGTGTCTCTGGATCCGAGTGTGATGGAGTCAGAGGCTATATCCCTGACCTTGAGTTATGGCTGTGCGGTCAGACGGAAAGTCAACGATGTAATTATACATTCTCTCCCCGCATCCTGCGTTGTTGAGATTTCAAAGGATCGCCGCGTGCGCCACGTTGTCAAATGCCCCCTTCAGGAATGGTCTAGGGAAGAGATGCGTGGTGCAGGGACGATGATCTCTTCCTTCAATTGAATTAGCACGCCCTCTGTCCCGAGACGTCCTCTAAAACCAAACATGGCGTCCGGCATTTGTTGGGTTTCGTCCAGGTGTTTTTGGGGGCATTTGAGTACTACCCTATTCATGCCAAGAGTTCAGTGTAGATGTACTTATTTCCAAGGTCATGAAGCAGCTGGTCTGAGGTTCCTTGATAGGCGCTGAGGATGCGAAAAATGCTGCTGTAAGACTCGCCTTTACTGGTCAAATGGTTGACTAAGTGGCATAGGAGGAGCCAGGCCTTCCTAGTGGATAGGATTCCCTGGAAGGAAGGAAGGAAGGAAGGAAGGAAGGAAGGAAGGAAGGAAGGAAGGAAGGAAGGGAGGGAGGAAGGAAGGAAGGAAGGAAGGAAGGAAGGAAGGAAGGAAGGAAGGAAGGAAAACATTTATTAGGGTTCCCTGGAGCCTGTCGCGTAATTTGAACCAATTGCCCCTGCATAGGGACTCGGCATAGAAAGCTGCTTGTTTGTTTATTTCGGCGATCTTTTTGCGTAGTTTTCGGTGATGTCTTTGCCTCTTTCACCTTATAGTGGGGCTTCGCGCGTGATATCTGTTTACAACGAGTGAAGTGAGGCTTTGCCACCTTCAGAATTTGAGCAAAAATATTTGTTTTCCCTGCAAACTTGCATTGCTAATATATCCGGCACTTGGCGGCTGTAAATCGTGTGAGCTACTATGTAAGGCATTATTTGACGTTGTCGTTGCGACGGCGTTGTTGCAATGACGTCGTCCATACTTTCGACGTTGTTTCCCGCTTTAGCCTGGAGATTCTCGGTGAATCCTCTATTGTGGGTATATGCCATGCTTGAGGCTCATCACCATCATTGTCATGTGCGCTTCGTTTGTGCAACTGACGATGTTTTCACGTGCATGGTGACGAACAGTTGTACGCCGACACATTGCCATCTTGTAAAGAACAACTTCTACGCGATGCACAGAGTGTCATCCTCGTCCGCTATACTACTGCTTCTTGTGACCTTCGAAATACATTCACCGCTCTCAGAGTCTGTGTGAAGTGCGAAACCTTGCACTATTACCAAGCGCTGTTGCGCGATAGCTTACTGGTTAGTTAGCGTGTCCGGCTCCCAAGTGCACATTACCGTAAGGACATGAGTTCAAATCGCAGTAGCGGGCAGTTTTGTTTTCTCGTGGCCTACGAGATTGGGCAACATGCGCAGGCCCCCATGATCTCGGAGGCCATTGCTTTAAGTGCGTAAGCGCTAATTTGGCTACCGCCAGCACCTTTTGCCAACGTTCGCATGTAACACCTAATCTCTTGCAACATATTCGGTGTTGCGCTTCTATAATAAAACCTTTGTTGAATATGCGCTGATATTGGGCATATCTGCCTGCTTTTTGAACAGTTCTGCAGTGATATGGAGATTGAACCCCAGTGGTGTGGCTGTTTTGGATTAAGTTTCCTTTTTCTACGCCATATGGCGATGGTGTAGTGTGTAGTTCAGGACGAGGAGGCGCGGCTCGACAACTACGTGATTACTGATAACGGTCGTCGTTAGCAGAACGGAATGGTTAGAAGGAGGGGCAAGGCAAACCCTGTTTGATCACTTAACTGCTGTCGCGGAAAAAAAAAAAAAAAAGCCGGACAAGCTACTCTGTGGTTCACTGGTGCTTTTATACCGTCAGAATGAACGTTGACCAATTAGAGCTTGCCTCGCACTTCTAAATAATTAACCATTGTATATACTGAGGGTGGCTACAACTTTTAATCGGTGCTATGTATCGTGAGGAATGCTCTGAAAAGGTGCTGGAGCCGGCGTACACCGCCTCCTTCTTTAAACTGCCCTCGCCATTCTCTGAACTTACCGTACCACACGCTTTTATGTTTCCAGCGTGTGATCTGGTGGACATCGTGCATGTTCATTCGGGAAGTCTTCGAAAGTGATTATTCGTTCTTGTACGCTCCAAAAACAAAGCACCCTGAACTCTAGCCTTCATTGAACCTATGTGTATTCATGTACCTGTTATTTATGTATTTTAATAAATAAATAAATAAATAAATAAATAAATAAATAAATAAATAAATAAATAAATAAATAAATAAATAAATAAATAAATAAATAAATAAATAAATAAATAAATAAATAAATAGACTGAAAAACGTAATCGCTGAGCCCCCAAACAAAGCATCCTGCCATTCGCCTCCTGCTTGCATGCGCCCGTCCCTTCCCACGCTTAAAAAAGAAAAAAAAAGAATCGTAATAAATCGGTGGTGCCACTCTGGAAACTGCCAGTTTCCGCCATTTCGTCAAGTTCCGCCATGTTGGCGTTTTGAGCCAACCAGCTATAAAGGGTGCAGCTGACTTCTCAGCCAATCAGAACTGACAAGATGGAAGCTTTTTATTGGCAAAAAGAACACGGAAGAGGAAAGGGCCAGTCGTGCTGCGAAGCCCACTCACCTGTGACGTTAAAGTTGAACAGGCGCAACAACGACACCGCTCTGAAGTATTTCTGACATTTCATGCCCTCTGCGCACAAAACGCACCTGAATGCTCATCCAAGTCAGGGCACACGCACATACACACCCAAAAATAGAAAGAAAAGTTGAACCGTGGGAGGGTAGGTGGTGCAGAAAATAACGAAGAGTTTCTAGCAACACAAAACACCGACGCGCCATCGAAAACAGAGCTTATTTTTCGACCCCGCAAAAAAATTCGCCACTGCAAAGGAAGACCCTTGGGAACGACCCGCGGTTGGTGCTTGGATGCACTGGCGCGGGAAGACCTGCATTCCGACGGCACTTTGTGCTGGACTGACGAGGCAAGACGATGAAAGTGGGCAATTTGCGGGCCTCGACCAGAGCTTTTCCTACGGCGAGCGAGCCCTGAGGTTCCGACGAGCGGAGACGCTCGGTTGTCGGTTTCGACGCTGCGGTCCAAGAGCGGCGGCCGCAGAGACGCGCGCCACTGCGCGCCATCCATCACTGATCTCGCTCGCCGCTTCTTTCTTTTCTGTCCTCCCGTGGTTGTGGGGGGGCGGGAGGGAAGTCCGGTTTCCCCGAACGCCCGATCCGTGCAGCGGGTTACGCCGATAGATGCGGAAATCGGCGCCTGTTTACACCGCGCACCACCGTTGGAGGGATGAGCGCGCGGGCGACGCAGCATAATGGCATTGCAGACGAGAGCGTGTCTGTGTGTGGCAGTGCGCAATGGCCCGGCAAGAACCAGTTAGGTAACGGGCGCGTGTGGCATGCAGTGTCTCGCGCTCCCATGATGATTGACTCTCCCGCTGCGGTTCACCGAGCGATATACACCCTGCAGTGTAGCGACCCTTCGCATCTATCGTTTACCTCATCAAAGGTCAACTCGGAAAGTCATGCGCGTCATCGAGAAGGCGCAGCACGGCGCCGCAGTTCTTCTCTAACTCACCGTCCCGTCTCATCTGCGTGCTGGCTAGCCTTCGTGAACTGGCGAACCTGCTTTGGTACCATAAAAAACAATTCAGTTGCTTAAAACGCGAATGTAATTACATTATATGAGCGCATCTTGAACCGATTTTTATTCGGAAAACTTACCTATAGAGGCTCAAAACTACGTATGTTATTTAGCATTGCTAGAATAGTTAATTGTTGGGCTAGCGCTTGTTCTTGTTTGTCCCTTTCTTGTTTCTGTCTTTTATATTGAGCTGAGTTACTTGTTCAGTTATTAGCATTGCTGCCTCACCCACGCTATGTTTCTTATTGATCCTTCGATACGACACTTTGCACGGGAGCAATCTCGTCTTCTCCAACTGGCATGGTTGCGGGACCCGAGATAGTGTATAATCCTTCGCACCAGTGACACTATATAAGCTGTTGATTTTCTCAGGCCCTCAATTTGATTCTGTAGCACGAAGACAACACAAGGCATTTGAGAGCTTCGGTGAACAAAACTCCCATTTTTCTGCCCTTGCTGGCACACTTGTGCAAGAGCACCGTCTACTTGCTTTCCCAGGTTATGTGCCGCACGTTCACTGAACCCGACGCTTAATAGCACGGGGTCACCGCCACCGACACACAATGCTATCAGTCCTTCAGAACTAACGATTTTTAATTCAAGTGCGTGTGTATGTGCGTGCGCGTTGTTGACTGCTAGCTTTGCTAGCCGACTACTTGCAACAGCTGTCGCAAGACTCCTTAAATCTTTTGAGGCATCCATGCAGGCTCCTTAGGTTTGATATCTTTCTTGCACCTTGGAGCAGGAATTTGGCGCTATGGTCATATGAAGTGGTTTTCGTTTTCGTCTACCGGACTGGAGATGCAGAAGCAGGCTGAACTTTCGAGTATTATTACCCCTTCTTTGTTTAAGACCTGCTATCTGCATCTTCTTTTTTTTTTCTCCTGTTTCATCATTATTTTTATATAATTTTACTAACGTTACCGGAAGTAGCAAATAATGAAGGCAACGTGCCTAATCTCTTCGGTTTTCATTAGCCCCTGTCTCCTTCGTGGAAACGGATGTTTATGTTCGCGTGACCAGCGTCCTTTTTGCTGATGCTATCCAACGTGTTCCGCGCCCCCAGATGAAGGACGACAGTATAAAAGGGCGCTCTCAGAGTAACGAAACGCCGTAAAAGTAACGTTATCACCGCCAACAGGGACGTGTTTATGGATGCAATCCGTTACTTCGTTGGAGGCATCCACTGCCGTGCTTAAACAGCAGATGTTGATAGATTTTTGTTTAACGTCCTGAAGAAACACTGGGGCTGTGAGAGACGCCGTATAGTGTATGCCTATATTGATAAATTTTGACCCCCCCTCCCTCGTTGTTTTGGGCAAACGCCGCAGTTTCGACCAAAACCGAGAACGACTTCGAAACTGGACGGCACACCAGTTCTGCGTGGTGCGTGTCCCGTCCCGTTTTGAAGTCGCTCTTGGTTTTGTGCAAAACAGAGGGTTTATACCCAAAATATTGCATCAGCAAGTGGCCCCGATTGCAGCTTTACTAAGTAAGCACCTGTTGTACTTGAACGCGCACCCGAAACATGGGGTGACACGAGGGATCTTGCATTCCGCGCCTGTCGGAATGCTGTTGCTGACTCCTGGAATTGAAACCGCGACCTCGTGCTCAAAGCATTCAAACAACGGCATGCATCCAATGTGTCACCGCGGCGGGTGGAGTCGTAGTTTAAATGAGGAATTGTTGTGCCTGCAGGGCTCCGTATTCAGGTTTATATATACAAGCGTCAGTATGCACAGGCATTATTCTTAACCTCTGTAGGCACGCGGTTAAGAGTTTGATTTAGAACCCACAGCTGGTATACATGCCTCTAAACGGCCTTGTCTATCTTCGCCGACGTACACAGTGTACGTGTATGTGCGCTGCACGTGAAGGCAAGACTACAATTAGCGCGTTGTGCCCGCACCAAATTACTGGGCGTATCGCACAGCTTCGCGGCTTTTTTTTTTTTTTTTTTTTCAAGCCAAATGAACTTCTAAAGGGACCCGCTACGGTTGCTTATTGGCTATGGTGTTGCGCTGCTGAGCTCGAGGTAGCGGGTTCGATCCTGGCCGCGTCGGTCGCATTTTGATGGGTGAGAAATGCAAAAACGCTCGTGTTCTTAGATTTAAGTGCACGTTAATAACTCCAGGTAGTGAAAATTAACTCTGAGTCCCCCACTACAGTGTTACTCATTATCAAAGCGTGGTTTTGGCGCGTAAAACACCAGAATGTTTATTTTTTATTTTTTGAAGTTCTAAAACATCTGCTGAGCGTTCGCGTGTATGGCCCAGCGATTAAATAGAATTTAAAAAAAGAGTAAAAGCAAGAACATGACGACAAACTCCAAACCGCACTGTAACAACAGTTTGGGGAGATAATAAATAGACCAAAATATTGGATACGAGGGAAGAGGGGGGCGTACTAGCGGCTTGAAGAAAGCCGTGCACGGTGTTTTGCCTTACTGTTTTTTTTTGTTTTTCGAGGGAATATACATATGATGTCATTATGTGGCCAGGACAAAAATGGGCCTGGTGTTTTCTCACAATGCATGGCTGACGTGAGCAAGCTCGTTCCTCCTTAAAGCTGACTTCTCAAGAATACAATTGGATTAGGGAGCCGATGTAAGAGTAAATGGCATTTAGCCTTGTGCGTAATGCCGTATAGCAGAGTGTTTTTTGCCGCAAATCCCTGCAGCCAGTTTGGCTGTGAGTTCTAACCCTGTACTGTTTAAACACAGTTCCACATATCAAGGAAAATTAGAACAACCTTTTAGCCTTTATTTCTGGGCATGGAGAGTTCATTTCTACAAAATGAAAAGTGAAATGTTATTTAAGTTATAGTTCAATTAGCGCGGTAATTGTTTAAGGAGTATTTTGTTTTGCTGAACTTTTTTTTTTGTACAGCATATCAAGAGAAAAGGTAATGAGATGCGAAAGGCGGGAAGTTTAACCGGAAGACAAGACAGAAATATGAGACAGAACTACTCCTGCAAGAGTAAACAACTGCATCTTTCCAATCATGCCTGCAAAAACGTGCGAGGCCAAATATTTGTTACGACTTGCTGCCTTAACGATTCTTAGTTAACCGCAACATCGTTCTGCATTCTGAGTTAAACATTTTTAAACATTTATATATCTGCAGGTTCTGGCTATAATGCATAACCGCGGCTTGAATTCCTTGCCAGCAAAAACAAACCCACTCCGACTGAGGCAATCTGTCCTCCAGATAAGTCGCCTCATTTGTCTTGAAGTACTACTGAGGAATTTCCTCGGTACGCACTCAGCAATCCAACTCGCGCGATAAATTTATAACAGTAGCCGCTGATCGAATGAGAGCACACAAAATCGTTACCGGAAGAGACATGACTGATCTTGACGACGATAAATACAAATTTCAACTGAAAACATCGTGGCTGAGAAAGTTGCTCTACCGGATCAGCTTACTCAGTAAAAAGAAAGAAAGAAAGAAAGAAAGAAAGAAAGAAAGAGAAAAGGAAGTACCGGGGTTGTACAGTGCGCTAACGCAAATGAAAGACCGTCTAAGTCTCGTCCCCCTGCCGTGCGCGTGTAGCCCTAAGATCGTCGATTCCCACCCACTCATGGGAGCATGTTTAATTTTATACACAAAACCAGCTCCGCACATCTTTAGAGACGATCGAAGTTCGAGATGTTAAAAAGAAAAAGAAAAAAAAAAGCGATCTGATTTGTTTGACCGCACAGAAGCTACGCCAGAAACAAGATGCCATAAATTTAACCTTATCCACCCAGTAGTCCTTTGACTGTCGGTTTTCGACTCTCCCCCAAAAAACCTCTGCAACTACAACTTCGGAGCTTCAAGATACTTACTCTATTTCTGCCAAGTTTCGACTCGATGCGCCCATTAGTTGCTTCGCGAAACTTTAAACCTATCAAATGGCTTTAAAGGGCAATTAAGGAAACCGATGATTTTCCACAACTCATCCAATTGACACATACACTTAGCTCCTCCCATCCCTCTTAACAAATTTCAGCCTGCTACGCCTTTCGACGGCACGAACAATGAAGAAACCCAAGGAGACATGGGATTGTCAATATTTGATGCGCGGAAGGTGTAAGGCATAAGCTGACCATGAATATGAATTGAGACAACTGCACGACAAGCGATGGTTGGCGAGTCTTCAGGTGTACTTGTACAGCTGCATTGGGATTACTGGGAGAACACGGTGGCTTGTAAACTAGGCTGAATCCCGTTTTCTAGTGGTGTGAAGATTGGACTGTGAAACTAAATGCGAAAATCGGTCGTCATGCATACTATACAAATTAGAAATATTCCCGTAACTGCGCTTTGACTGAGGTCGATTAATACAATTATCTATTGGTTCCAGTTACAAATTGCCTAACGTGGTTGAGCCACATTAATAAAACCTGGCAATGTTCTCTAAAAAGCTTGGTTTCGTACGGCACACACTCTATAGGATGTTTTTTTATTTTATTTTTAGCTCCACCAAATTTTTAAGAGATTGCCTGTGGCAGATAGCACAATTCTAACCCTTGAGCTAAATTACTCAATGAGGTGGCCATTACGTCTACGAGAAATCAAATGTTTAATTGAATAATTAACATAATTACACTAATTAACTTTTAAATTATTCACTTTACCGCAGATATATCAAACTACCAATTGTAGTAGGTTTAGTGAGTTTGCAAGGAATATCTGCTTAGAACCAATTCCGAGCATGGCACCTTGACGAACAGTCGGGTGTCCTTCAGGACCCTTTTCGGAAATAAAGTTTCACCGCCACCACCACCGGTTTCGAGACATGCGCCGTCAACCTTGCCGTAAATATGCATTGTTGTTCCACTTACTTTCTAAAGAAAACTGTTTTACGCATTTTTGTACACTTTCAAAATGAATATCTCGAAACTGGTGTAGTCCTGAGAATTTGTTCTAACTGGATACGCCTTGCATACTCACTAGCTACAATTCGTATGTTGAAATATATGCCGTAGAGTAAAAAATTAGAAAAGTCAATTAGTGTAGTTATGTTAATTATTAAATTAACCATTCTGATTTCTCTCAGCAGTAATAGCCGCCTTATCAAGTAGTTTGCATCAAGGGTTAGAATTGTGCTATAAGCCACAGGCATTGTTTTTTTTTTTTTAATTTGGTGCAGCTGTAAACAAACACCCTGTATATTGTAACACCCTGTAACGCCCTGCCCTATTCGGTATAGTGTTGTTGTTGGTGACCATCGACACTCATGGGCACCAACAACAACACTATACCTAATAACAATTGTTATAGGCTAAAATTCCAGCACTTGGTTCATTCCCGTAAATTTAACATTAGTCGAGAAACTGACTTAATATTTAGACTCATGTACAACGTACTTGACTAGTTGTTTCATGCGTTGCCACAGTGATGTTGCACCTCTCTTTCGTCATGATCAAGCTATAGTGCTTAACCATATCTTGACCACTTCCACGTTTGTCTAATGTTTGTTTATGCTATGAATAGCGTTTTGTTAAGCCACCCTGCTTGGTCCTCGGACAGTACGTTATAAATAAATATGAATACCAGTATGGAGAATGAAACACCCTAATGTTCTTGAAATAGTACGAGATTCCGAAAAGTCTTACCGGAGAACTATAGCCCAGGATAAAGCTACGTCAGAGCTCTACAGGATGGCTAAAGATATTAAAAAGACTGTTTTTGACATCTTTACGACACGCGCTTTATTTTTGAGACTATAGGGCTGGGGCTGGACGAGGAGGTACTACAAGAACAAGTTATGTCTGAGATTAGGCCCTGCCTGCCTGCCTGCCTGCCTGCCTGCCTGCCTGCCTGCCTGCCTGCCTGCCTGCCTGCCCGCCCGCCAACTCTTGATTTGATTTTTATTGTCTATATGCTGCCCATGACGCTTTCGCTCGTTCTTTTCTCACCCTGCTCACGCGCTCGTCACGATGTCGCCACATGGCTTCTTGCCTCCCGCACTCCTCTACTGCTGCTGGGCAGTTACATCCTTCAGGAATACAAACTTCAACTGGGCTCCTAATGCAGCTAATATCTGTCGTATTTATTCTTCTTATACAAACTCTATCAACCTATGCTTTCTCGCTCTACTTCTGAGCCACGGCACAGTTCAGAGCAATTGTCATGAGGCTTGAGGGCCTTCCCTCTTCGCCTTCTGTTTTAATGTTCGTACCATAAGCCACGCCTTACCAAATTCGAGCTATTGACGGTAAAAGTAGCCCCGCCGTAGCCAAGTAACGCGTTCCGGAACCAAGGAAGGCAGCGCAACCAACGTTGTGTTCGCGTCACATTGACAGAGCGATTCATCGCAGAGAAATTCGGCTCCGCTGAAAGTGCGCTGACTATAACGTGACCGTTTAAAGTACTCTGAACAGCCACGTTAGCGAACACAATACGGTGTGTCCAAAGACTTCTCAATTAATATTGCGCGCTGTGCGCAACTGCTGTTGACAGCTCTTCTGCACGTGCATCACGCTCAGGCGTTCTCTTTCGCAACAGCTCAGCGTTAGAAACAATACAAAAAAAGTAAATACACGCCGGAAAAGAGTGGAAGTGGCAATAGCAGTCGCGATCAAAAACAGAGCCATCGCCGACGTTAACGATGATGGGGCGTGTCGTGCGCACTGCCGGCTCGCGAATACTCTGCCAATCGTGACGCTTCGGTCACGCCATGGATCGGATCGCGCCGCGAGCCGTGCCTGCCACGGGAAGAAACAAGAATAGGAGCGACGCACGGCCCCGAAATATGTGGCGAAGATGGGGACACGTGATTTGAAGCGCGAGGTGGAACTGCAGGACCCCGAACGCGTGCAGCCTTGGCCGATGATGGGCCGATACAGGGAGCGGCTCGGCGGGGACGGCTCCGGTGAACTGCTGGCTGATCGCTGCGAACCGCCACGTCCGGCGCGGCAATTCAATGCTGGCACGCTTCGTTGACAGCCTTTCTGCTACGAGCTGTCAAATTGAAGACGGGTTCCTTGGTAGAAAAAAATAAAAAGTCTCATTGCTACAATTGGCACCTAAGACAATCGTACGGAAATATGAATCAGGCAACGCCATGCGTCCCTTTTCCGCGGATCGGTCTGAATATTGCCTGCACTACAAAATTTACCAGTTACACTGGCCATTGCGCTCAACGTGTGATGTTGCGCGTTGTGGTGCGTTGCAATATGCTCTCTGAATATGAAACCGATGTTGGTCTTAACGACTCCGAAAGTGGCTCTATGGTGTATGCTTGAGCCATTACTTGACCTTCGAGCTGCGGTACATTTATTATTATAATTATTAGTTTTTTTCTCTCTCTCGCTCCCATTTTTTTTTCTTTTTTTGGTCAGCGGTGGGAGCACCACCTGCGTGGTGTGCATGCGCTCGTGGACTTCTATGGAGCAAGATTTAAAAACACTTTGTGGTTAGCCTTGGATCTATGTTTTTGTACCTGCGTGCCCTTTGTGTGTGTGTGTGTGTGTGTGTGTGTGTGTGTGTGTGTGTGTGTGTGTGTGTGTGTGTGTGTGTGTGTGTGTGTGTGTGTGTGTGTGTGTGTGTGTGTGTGTGCGTGTGCGTGCGTGTGCGTGCGTGAGTGAGTGCGTGCGTGCGTGCGTGCGTGCGTGCGCGCGCGCGCGCATGTCGTCTAATATTTTAGGGTTAAAATTCTTAAATGGCCTTCTGGCCATGTTAACAATTTTCGTTGAAGGCAGCGTATCTGAACAGCAACAAACAAAGTCTGGGTGAGACACACTCGTTGTTTACGTAGACGCTTCGTGTGTGCGATCACCGGCACGCTGAGAAGAGTTCAAGATTAACCACCTGAAAGTTTCTGATACAACTTTGCACATCAACCAGAGCGCCACTTGAGGATATGCTCCAGTAATGTGGCAGCGCGCATAGTTTGTCACTCTCATGGTAGCATTACCGCGTCCTTTACTCTGCCTTGGCTAAAGTGGAAGCTATAGTGGCTATAGCTTACATGTTCATATGTTCGGCGAAATGTACCCACACGTGAAAAGTATTGTATAAACACTGAGGGATGAACGTCAAAGGAACTCTTTCTTTCTTTCTTTCTTTCTTTCTTTCTTTCTTTCTTTCTTTCTTTCTTTCTTTCTTTCTTTCTTTCTTTCTTTCTTTCTTTCTTTCGCTTACTGGACCACTGTGGCAGCAGCCAGGGGCGAATAGCTGTCCTCGGAAAGAAGCAGAAAAATAAGCTTGCTTTTTACTTTATTTGTCTTGCGTCAGGAAGACGAAAGTCGAATATGTCTGAAGAGTTGTGCTATTATTAATGATCAGTTGGGTACTTGTTTCCTATTGCAATTCGAAAGGTAACGTGTTCGGTACAGGATGAAACCAGCCATGCAGCCAGCCAGTCAAAATAAATAAATAAATAAATAAATAAATAAATAAATAAATAAATAAATAAATAAATAAATAAATAAATAAATAAATAAATAAATAAATAAAATTCTATGGTCACGTGTCAAATTATGAAATTTCTAGAGTAGCTCAATGCTCACTAAAGCCATATTGATTTCCTGAATCTTCAGGTGTGCACTATGGGGCATGTGAAATATCGTATAAGCTGTTTCACTATTCGAAAGGGTGCGCGCGATACGCCAATGACTACCACCAGTAGTAGTATATGGCTTTTTTGCCTGACGCTCAGCTTATGGCTGAGCGTCAATTGTTTCTCCGTATGATATACACTGCGCTATCTTTATCTCTCTATCTTTAATTTTTATACAACTGAGTAATGGTGATAGTGGAAAACATCCCTTTGTATATCGTAAAAAAAAAGAAAAAAAAAAAAAAACGTGGAACGATGATTTTTCTTCTGTCACTGAGCGCGCGTGGCTCTGTGAATGGTTCCCAGTTTGCGACCCTTCTGAGATAATTTGGATACTTGCGATAAACAGAATGCGTTAAAATCGGCGGAGCTGTTGAAACAAAAACGCTTCGCTATCTATTCTCCATGAATTTCCCTCTTATCTAGCTTGCTTGTGACAGGCAAGTCTGAGGTGCTCGTGAGCACCAGCATTCAAAAATGAGCCTTTACGGTTGCAGTGACAGACACTAGGCTGCTGCTGTGCGGCATTTCACATGAATGCTGGGAAATAGTCGCACGACGGTCGCAAAGGAAAAAAAGAGAGCGCCATTTTTTTGCTTCTTCTTCTTCTTCTTCTTCACAGCCCCACCAAAGCGCTGTTTCGCAGTGCCCCCCGAGTGACGCGGCTCCTCCTCACGACGTGAACGAAATCTTATACGATGGGCCAAGTAGCTAACATACGCGCCCCAGGCTCCGCAATGGGTCGCGCGGGAGTCGCCTCGTAAGAAAGAAGAAGAGGCGTCGACCGTCGTCGCGGTCAAACGCTCGGGGATCTCGGAGCCAGCATTTACATGCGACGTCCCCCACCATCGGTGTTGCCGGTTGCTCCTCACTGTTTGCGTTAGACGACGACCTGCCACATCGCAACTGTTGCACGCTCCCAAAGTTTGCGTGTGTTTGTATGCGCGCCCCGCGCAATCGCGCGCGTCTCCGAGGGAGAACGAAGCAGGTGGTGGCGCGAGAAGGGTTGCCCGGCTAGTTTCGGTTCCCTTCCTTCCGCGCACGGAGGAGTCCCCTCCCCTTCTCGCCCCTGCCCTCGGCACCTGCGCCGGCTCGATGATTTGCGTCCACCCGAGAGAAGTGCCAGTGAGCTCCGCGTGCTCGCGCCGTCTCGAACTCGCCCGTTCGCTCTGCCGTGTTGTGACAGCTTCCGCGCGGGACTACGACGGCTGCCGAACGCGGCGGCCGCCCGCGTGACCTGCGGGCTGTCGCTTCGAGACCAGGAAGCCGACCGGCGGCGGGACTGCCGGTGCTCCTTCCCCGTTGTCGCGGCGGCGGCGAAAGGATCCCGCATCGTCCTGTCGCCAGTGGAGAAAACTGCGCGCCGACGATCTGCTCCTATCGACGGACGTCGAGGCCATGCGCACTGGTGAGTCGCCGATTCCGCGGGCCATGTGTGGGTTTCTGATTACAGCGCGGCGATCTCCTGGCGTGTTCGCGAGCTCTTTCCCACCGTGCTGACACAACTACTCCTGACGACGCCTCGGTCAGGGGTTGTCCTGTCAGCAGGTGTCGTGTAGCACTCGGAAACGGATCCTGGGCCCTTTTCCGTGAGCGTTCCGTGCTGTCTCGGACTCCGGAGCGTTGTCGCACGTGCCTTGCAAGCGCTTTCCTGGGCGCGCGGTTACGATGGTGTTCGCTTGGAAAGGGTGCCGACATATCTATAAAGACGGATTAGTGTCAGTAGCCGTACCGTAAAGTTGTGATTGAAACGCTCCATCGCGGAAGTAATCTGTCCTGGCGAGACATCGCGACGGTCTGGAAGTGACGAGTTATTCGGAAATGAGGTTCGTTCAAATATGATGTAGACGTGGTGCGGCATTTGCCCGCGATGCGTTGCAGCAATATTTGAGCGGATGGCCTTCATTAGGCGAATATCGCATGATAAGAGCTCTGCGGGAGTGCGCGGTTTCGCCAGGCCTTTCTAGCATTGTCGTAGAAATGAACGCACATTATGCTTGCTTCTGAGAGTTTTCCTTGCCTTCTGAGGATAGGAAATTCAACTGGAACAAATTTTCTGGATAGGATACTAAATGTACCTTCACAATCCTTTCAGATTTTGCATTTTTCTGCTGAAAATTGAAGTGATGCGCGTAATTAGAACACCGTTACTCGAAGGGTGGATAATGTGTGCAACAGAAACTACTGTGAAATACGTAGTTTATGAACATCTTTTCGTGAATCTGTCTGGTATAAGACGAACTGCGCAGTAGAACGCGGAGTCAGCGCAGCACAAGATGGCACATGAAGAGAGCACCCAGGACAAGTGCTAATAATTCGAGTAAGAACAGAAGAAAGTTGCCGTATTCGCTTGCCGTATTCGCGGCACACTTTCGGTAAAACGCAAACTCCGCCAAGCTATAGTAACCCACTGCACACATCTCACCACGAGGAGTCACTGTTGTGGAAATCTATACTTGCGGTATTTCCGAGACCAAATTTTGAACAATTCAGCTCCACATTTTTCTTGTTCTTGGGTCTCCTTGTCTGGTACGAATTTTAGAAGGCGCAGATAAACATATGTACGTAATAACTATGTTTATTTTTTTTTCTTGATCCCGGACGTTCCCAATAGTCACAACAAAATGCAATGTCAATAAATGAGTTCGCTATCGCCACCACGAAGAAGTTCCCGCGCTGGTTGTTATTATGCTGTTCTTTAGTGGTTACCACGTCCTTTCGATGCCGCTGCACCTGGATACTTCGCATAGCTATACTAGACTGTAGCTGTTGAGACGTGAAACGTCTGCAGACGTCTACGGCATACCTAGTTCGTAAAAGCAATGCTGCTGTTGAAACACTGCTTTCAAAACACGTTATAGGGATGTCACATTGTGTGCGCGTTGAAACGAAAACAGCAAAACTTACGGGGACGTTACATCGCGTGCATGTGGAGATCTCAGAGTTTAACTCTGCGGGCAAAGAAGACGAAGTGCCCAATTCTCAAAGCTTTTCGTTCGTAATTGCTCTTTGCCCCCTTCGATAATACGTCCAGCATCAGATTAGCTGGAAATTGCTTTTAAGAACAATTATATAGCTTAAGAGCTTTTTGTGAATACGGGCAGGGGTCTTTAACTTTGCACTGCGTTGACTTCGCTCTCTGTAACGAGGAAACGGTCATTGTGTAGCCTTAGGTAGCGCACGGTAGCCATACAAGCCTATTCGCATTATAACACAAGCAACTACTGCACGCGTATTCGGAAGCTGTGGCCCTCGTGTGTTTCCGTTAAACTGGACCGGTCACTGGTATACTTTGCGCCTTGTTTAGTGCGTGTCCTGGTATTCTGTGCTGTAGAATTCTGACAGTGTGGGTGAAACTGCAGGGCCGCCTTCGGGTCCACAAGAATTTGAGTGTCTTTGGGGCAACTGGAATATCAATGAACTTCGCACGCAAGGCCGCACGTCGCGCATTGTTGTGACAGCAAGATTTCCCCCCTGCGTATACAAGACGTCACACGAGATTTATGTCACATGGGGTATTTACGACAGCCTTTTTTCAGTTATCCGTTCTGGGTTCAAGAAGGCATTGAAATATTAGCTGACCTACGTTGATCATCGGAAAATGAAGGGGGTTCACTCGTCTCGGTTTATTCTCAGGAAAATGAATACGTACGTGAGAGAGCGAATCAAGTGAGAGCGGTGGCTGGTGTTTACTGCAAGCTTTCAAAGCAATAATTGTCTGACATTCATTTGTATCACTGTATTCGTCAGCATGCAGTCTAGCTGTAACAAAACAAAAGCCCGAGTGGGTGAGGGGAGTCAGCATAAAGAATACTGAACGCCCCACCCCCCCATTACGTTCAGTTTCTTAATTCCGGTACTATCTATCAGTCGTATACGGTATACGCACCACAAACGCTCATCCTCCCACAGAGCGCCTTGTCCTCAATGGGCGTAAGCGATGGCTGACCTTTGGCTGGAACGCGCGGTGCGATTTTGTAATTAAAAACGTCTGGGGCATGAGAGCACCTGGACGAGTGCAGAAGGGGGGAAGGGGGTGCCCGAAAAACGCCGCGGCGTTACGCAACTACTTACCACAATTACCGCGCGCGTAACAACAACTCCGGAAGAGGAAGAAAGAGAGGGAATTAAGAGGCCCGTCTGTGTTGCGGCCGCACGCTTTTGGTGAAGGAAGCGGGGGGGGGGGGGGGGGGGGGCGAGGTCCGGAAACGGCGTGTGCTGGTGCACACACGGCCACAATGGCGACACGCAAATGAGCGCGGCAGCCGAGCACGGTATTGAACGGCGCGCGTGACAAGACGAGAGGGGAGAGCGCGCGTTGCTCTTCTTCGGACGCGCGGCCCCGTTTTCGCGGTCACGTCCGCGAAAGACGCCGAACACGGCGCTCCCCTTGTCCGGGCGTCAAAGCGCGCGCGCGCGCTAGGGCCGCCGCCGCTGCCGCAGCAAGGTCAGCCGTCGTTGACCCGCTCGCACGGCGGGTCACTACTACTCGCTGCGCCGGGACCTTCCCGCGCAACCAGAACCGGGCCCCCATGGCGCGCGCGCGTAAGAAAACTGTGTTAACGGGTGACCAAAGAGGGAGCGTCTCAGCAGCGCCCTGAGCAGGAGGACCCCGCGTGCTCGGCTTGACCTCGGCGTGTAGCGTGGACGCTCCCGTGAGCTCGCGCCCCCGAGGGGGCGCGCGGCGGCAGTCAACCCCGCGCCCGCAACAACCTCCAGAGTTCATGCGGCGACGAACGGTCGCCCGATGGAATGACAAGGGAGGTTGGAAGGGGGGGAGTTGGAACTTGCGCCGGTGCACGAGAAAAAAAAATAATAATAAGGAACAAATTCTTTGCTTCGTGCCACTTCGGAGAAGAGAAGGGCCAAAATTTGAAAGAAGCGGGACGGCAGCCCAGCCAGCGGCTCGGGAAGGAAACGGCGCTGACTCGTATGCAAATGCTATACAGAGCTGATGCAGGGAAGGTAGATATACGAATAAGACGACCTATGAGCCTGGCGGGCGATGGAGGAGGAAGTTCGGGCTCGCTTTTTTGGCCGAAGACGCGCGTGCGGGCCGACTTACTTTTTCTCGATGAGTGGCACGCGCGTTCCCCTCGAGGAGACGGAGGAAGACGATAGCTCGTTGGGGCGCGTGGCTGCAGTCGCGTGCTTAAGCGCGTCGCTTTGGTTGTTTCCGCGTAAGAAATGATGCGGGGCGTCTCGTTCGAGGAAAGCGTAGCTGAAACACAGCGCGAGGCGCAGCGTAATCGAATCGAGACTAAGCGATCACTATATAGTCGTGGCCGCGTAGACCAATCGCTGACGCGAGTGATCGCTTCAACAAGGAGAGACCGCCAGATGAAAACCAGCGGAAAATATCAGTTGACTTTGTCTGTGACGGGTGAATCAAGTAGGGTAGCGGCCATGCAGATGAAGTAATTAACACTTATGATTTTACTCCTCCGTTCAGCATATGCTGCTTTTTTTTGCATAGTTATGCATAATTATTTGTCCGTGGAGAAAAGGGAAAAAGAAATCCAAAAGCGCACGTAAGCTGCTAATACACTTTTTCTTCTTTTTTTTTTATCTATAGCTCTTATATGACGAATCATGTCTCTGATAGCATCACTTTGTTGTAAATATGTGCGGAACTCTGGTACTTCTTCCAGGAGTAGGAGCTCTGGAATCATAACTAAACCCAGAAATTTTGCCCGTGCTGAACTGCAGACTTTGGAGTTCACAACAAGATCGATTTTCTCCATTTTACTCGTGGAACGGCTATAACATAGGACAAGGACATTGGAAATCAAGTGAGGAAGCCAAACATATCCCGGAAGCTGATTGATCTTGTATGAGATAAAGCTTTGGATACTTCAATCTGTCTCGTGCCCGGGAAGATTCACCGACATCTTCGCCCGTTGTAGTCAGAGCTGCCGCAAACGCGGCGGCCGAGGCGGCCATAATTATTTCTTCTCGAATTCCTGCTCGACACTCCGCGACTGATTTTCAGCCTGGACGTCGACGCAGAGCAGGCAGCGATGTTCTTCCTATACTTGAGACGTTTGCGCGAGCGGCATACAAAAAGAAAAGAAAAAAAAAAAAAGAAAAGAAGAAAGAGTGGGCAAATGGTGAGACTAGCGCAACCCGGGAGGAGCCAACGAAAGTGGACACGGCAGGTAATAGCCGTAATCTGCCGGATACACGTTCTCTCTTTTGACTTGTCTCATTGCGTCACTCACGAAATGTATGTATTTGAGAGGCCGTGACTGTCACGATGGGGGCCGCTCGGTATGTGTATACAACGTTTGCCCCGTGCGTCAACATGGTGGTAGGCCGCGGCGAAAAAGCGCGACAAGCCAGAAATCGCTCGGCGGCGCAAAAGAAAAGACAGCATGCAAGCACGGTGGTGGGTTGCGACTCGGATCGTGAGATGACAATGACGCTTGAGACATCGTTGTCGGTTGGTAAACGAAAAAAAAGAAAAACAAAAAACAAACAAACAAGATCGCGTACTTTTTTTATGTTCTTGACCCGGGGCGGACTGCTCGCGAAACAGACACGCCACTGTGTCGCCTTGCTGTGTGCGCGCGCGCAGGACAAACAGCAGTTCGTGTGGTCGCGTCGAGCATGCAGCGATTGCACACAAAATACTGAAGGTGCGCGTCTCAACGAGAGAGAGAGAGAGAGAGGAGACGCGCGTGCGCCGAAGGAGGGCAGGAAGCGATGTTTAGGTTGCGTTGGGCCACCC
This sequence comes from Dermacentor silvarum, assembly GCF_013339745.2. Taxonomy (NCBI): domain Eukaryota; kingdom Metazoa; phylum Arthropoda; class Arachnida; order Ixodida; family Ixodidae; genus Dermacentor; species Dermacentor silvarum. Next base: position 204,022,150 of record NC_051154.1, on the reverse strand, counting down.
GCGTGGCACACTTCTCGCGCACTCTGTTGACACCGGCGGCCGTCGTCGTCACTGCGAAACCCTTGCGCGCCGTTTTCGCAATCGACGGCGGCCGCCCTTCTTCTTTCGCCGAAATAAACGGACCGGCGGCGGCCATGTGTTTGTGTGTGGGCCCTGGAACGGGTTTGTTGTCTCTGGGCTTTCGAAAGGGGCGCCCATTGTTGCGGGGATGCCGCGATTCACCGGAACAACGGAAGATGAGGCCTCCTCCTCCTCCTCACCTGCGAAGAACTACCAACTGCCGAGGAGTCGCAGCATGCAGCCCGAGACAGAGGAGGAAGAAGCTTCGCCCGTTCGTATACGCATGCGCAGCTATAGTGTATAGCCGCTGCTCGCTCAAGAGTGTCGCCCTCGTTGGCTCCGAGGAGTGGACTCCCTCGGCAGTCGCCGGTCGTTATGCGCATGTAAACATCCGCAGGAAAGATTGGCAAACGTTTGCGCTTCACGCTTCGATGCGGCAGCCCAAGGGAAATGCGCATCTCGTCACAGCTCAATCATTATTTGTGTGTGTTTTCCGTGATTCTTTCTCGTTTAACATGTCCAAGCTGAAGTCTAGAACTCGATCGGACTCTCGGAGCAGAACGCCGTTATATTGCAGCTGGAAGGCACGCAGTCGATCTGCTTGGACTCACTGCAGCGAGTGGCAATATTTGCCAGCTGTATATACAAGCGCAGAAGTGCGCATACTAACGTCACCTCCCCTTGACTGCTTCTTCTCACTTTATTTGCATCGACATACGCATCTGGCACACTTTAACTGGACAAAATATGAGTAGGTTAGATCAAAGACTATTGTTTGACTACGATCCACTATCAACTAGCTCGTATGTCGATCCAGAGGCACTTAGCCCACTTCTAAGCTACGTCAGTTGAACGTCGCACACGCTGGCGCACTCTCAATGGTCAGGTGTAACGCTTTTTTTTTTTTTTTTTTTGCGCGTAATGCCGTATCAAACGACGCGGGTATCAGGCTGCGCAGACACTGTGCGCAGGTCGCTTGCGAACCAAAGTTTAACGTTAACGGTTTACGAAACCAACAAATTTTGAAGTCACTCGAGTGCAACGGTGAGTAATCGTAAGCTACTTTGCTACGCCTCTGATCGATGTATATAGGAGCTTCCGCTAGGGAGAGTGCACGTCCTTCCAGAAGCGCTTGGATTTAAAGTGGACGGCGGCATCAACCTGTCAGCAGTCGAGATAAGCGAGAGACGTTTGGAGTATTGGTGAGAAAAAAGCAGGGAACAGATTGATACGACCGACTCGTTACATGCATAGGTAGCGGTACGAAGTAGATAAAGAAGTTTTGTGGAAGAGAAAAAAAAATTAAGGACACGTATACAATATTCTAGAATAAAAAAAGCAGGCTAGGTGACTATTTGTCACCGCCCCGTTTCAAAGGGGATGCCAATAAATGATCATCATCTTCAAACGTAGGCCATTTTTCTGGGAAAAGAGCGCAGTCGTCCAAACTGACACTGTTCGTGTCGCAATTAGTGAACAAAAAGAAAGTGTCACAAGGTGAACTTCATATTACTACATTAAGGGGTGCGGAGGAGGAGAGGGGCTACAGGACACGACACGAAGAAAAGGAATGTACGGTACAAATGCTCATACATGCTAATTAGTGCAACCAATTTATCCGCCTTTCGGCCTTAATTGCAGGTCGCAAATTTCCAAAGTGCGCGTTTCAACCCTCCGCAATAAGACTACCACCTCTGTGCAACCATGGAGCGCCATTTTGTAATGATCCATCTCATTTTCCATTCTTACGTTATGTCATCCGTTATGCCATTGCAGCGCGGTGGCGTCCGAGGCAACGAAACACGGGCGTACAGAAGGAAAAATTAACCGGGTCATTACAAAATGTGGCCCCAGGGTCGGGATAATGTAGCGATTCTATTCGCTATTCGCGCATCGTCAGTGGTCCGAGCAGTGCTGAGAAGAATCGAGTAAAAGGAATCGCTACGTGAAATCGGTACAAAACATTTGTTGCGGGGGGGGGGGGGGGGGGGGGGGGTAGACAAAAACAAATCCGTGATCAGGCCGAAATGTGCCAAAATAGTGGAGGGAAAACGGCCAGCGCGTTATTGTCGCTTTCTGCCTCGTCAAATAATTGAAGTAGAATAACAAAAGATACTCCCGCTTCTCTTTCTTGTCTCGCTCAAACTCGCGGCAAATATCTCCGCTACCGAGGAAGACGTTTCGGCGCGCGCGATAGGCAGGCTCGCCCACCGGCTCGAGAGGGCAGCGACAGTGAACTCGGTTGCGTGACAGTGGCTGCGCGTCTAATCGGCAGCTCGATACAGATACGAAAATGCTGACTCTCCTTCAGTTACTCGCCGAGACATCAAAGCAACTGGAGATGCAGGCAGGAGAGGAGGGGGGGGGGGGGTAGAAAAATAGAGAAACAACATACTTTAAATGGCGCTCGGGGGGGGGGGGGGGGGGGGGGTCTTAGGATAGCGCAGCGCGTGTCTCAGCTATACGCCGCGGCCGACGGCAGCAGTTTCGGGCGGCACAAAAAAAGTTGACGAGCAGGAAGCTGCGCCAATCGGCCCGACCCCGCGTTTCTTCCCCTCTGGGGCAATTAAAGCCCTTTCCGCGCGCGGATAAAAAGGATCGGGCGCGCGCATCTCTTTCCATCCGTGCCACGGCCGGTCGGCGTATTTCGCGCGCGCTTCGCGTCGGCTGCTTACATTTGCACCGGCGCTCAACTCTGGCGAGGTGACCGTTCTCTCTCGCCGTCGCCGGTTTCCGCCGCATCGTCGTTACGCCACCACGTATATGCTCGCCTTATTCCCCTTCCTCTCTCCCCCATCTCTTGCTCTTCTTTTTCTTAACTGTGAAGAAGGAGGAGAGCAGTGTGCGGTGCCCCTCGCGTGCTGCAGTGAAAGCATGCATGGCGGCAGCGGAGCACTTTCAGAAAAAAAACTTGACCTCTTCCGCGGTCCATGAAGCTCGTCGAGCGTGTTGAAGTTTCCAACCGTGGACGACCAAGTGCCGCGAGCAGGAAGGCGTGTATATACAGCCGCTGCCATTAGTGGCTGACCTTGGAAACGCCTTCGTCGCAACTCCCCCCTCCTCCCACTATACCTCAACCGACATCATCCCAAGTCGTTCAAAACGCGGAAACTATACTGCGCCGCAACTTCCCGTTATGCGATTTTTTTTTCTTCTTCTTATTTCTCGTGGCGGGAACATTCGCGCGGACAAGTTCGTGCTCTGGTTGTTATGGCTGTCCTCCCCCTCTCCGCCCCTCTCACTCGGCCCTGTCTGACAGCTCCTCGCGTGTGAACTCGGATCATCACGACGGCCAGGAAACGAATGGCCCGACAGGCAGCTGCTACCCGCACTGCGTTTTATCGGTGTTAAACTCTGAAGTATATAATGTATATGTGCCGCATACCACCTCGTTGTATACGGCAAACGGAACGCTGAGGTGCAATCTCATTGAGTGCCAACCCGTTATCTTGCCGAATTTAGGAGGTGTTTTCCTCGATCATGAGTCACTGTATACAAGTACGTCACACCCGTGTACGCGAGCACATCAGTTTTGGTAACTTACGTTTAGGTCAAGCGCACCAGTACAGTTGGATTTAAGTGTTGTGTGCCGCTTTGCTATTGATCCCCCTCATCTAAGCTTACGTATCTTTCAAGCCGTTATCTCGTTGGCACATTGGTATTTCTGTCGCGCATGTTTGTCAGGCATTTGGTTTCATGAGTATATATAACTTTATGTGGAAAGTTTATCACGGAATCGGACAAAGACTTAAGAAAGCGGGCCCCAATACGTGTCCTGATTATCGACTAACGGATGTATGTCGGAAACATAGGTATTAACACCGGAGAAAAATGCGGCAGGCGCACTTGCGAACAATCATAGCAAGACCGAACACATCTGTCAACGGTTCTAAAACGAATTGACAAAGGTTATTAGAAACGGCGAAGCGCCATGGGTGTCATCCCGCATGCATTATACTAGATATAATTCAGCGCTTTTTATGAGGTGCTACAGAGGGCTGGCTAACCCACCTTGTCCCCTTAATTAATTGAATTATGCGGTTTTAACGTCCCGTACTACAATGTGGATCATGAGAGACGCCGTAGTGTGGGATTCCAGATTATTTTTTAGCCAAGCATAGGGTTCTGGAACGCCTGCACCCAATGCGGGGTACACAAGCGTTTTTGCATTCCGCCCCAATGAGGATGCGGCCGCCGAAGACGGGATCGAAACCGCGACCTCGTGCTCAATAGCCCAACGCCATAGCCACTGCCACTCAGCGGCGGGTTTCTCCTTTTTTTCCCCCATATATAATATGTCTCACTATGTTTCCTCGTCAATTCGTCGTCCCCCGCGTGTCGGAACAGCATCGATGTGCTTTTTCTAGATTTCCTGCTTTCCTGAATTTTTGATATGAATCAATACTAACTTGCTCAGAGTCACTCTATTGGTATGCGCCCCATCTCGCGATAGTTGATGTGTTTAGCGGAGCGTGCTACTACGCTGCACGTTCGAGATAACGGTTAGAGCACCCAATAAGCCCAGAGCGCAGTGTGCAAAAATGACGTGATCATTATCCTGCGCGGTTTTTATAGTTGTCCGGAAACAAAAAAGAGGAACGAAGAGCAGGTGGTTCTAGCACCAGTGCCATGATGCGATGGCATTCGTATACAACTTGACAGCTCTATGCAACCGAGTAGAGTGCTTTGCGTGCAGCCCCATAAAACCTCTCTTGTCGGCAGAGACTCTAGGTAATGTCTCCCGTAGAGGCCAGTGAGTCCCTAACCTGCCCGCCTGGATTTATGCATAATAAATACCGGGCGAGACCCGCGATCACGAGGACGCGCTGAATGCCGCCGACGGTTCGCAGGCACAACCCACGCGCGCATTTCACGAGAACGTTTTCCTGTCACAGATACTGGGAGTACAAGAGGGGGGGGGGGGGGGGGATACTGATGTGTGTAGATGGCGATAATGGTCGAGTCGGCCTGACAGTCGCGTCCTGCGCTGGGGCCTGTCGTTTTGCCTGTTTGCATTTTTATTTTGACCGAAAAAAAAAAAAAAGGAAATCGGAACAAACTTGTGA